>NC_140526.1:34783678-34951178 GCF_057382185.1 Mchenga conophoros
GAGATGTTTGCTGGTTTAACGTTGAAGTTTTGATGATTCTGTGTATGCAGTGATGTGAGTAGAGAAAGAAGCCTAGCAAAAGCGCGACCACTAAAACAGTTATGCGTTATCTCAATGTAGATCTCGGTGAGAGGAAACCCTGCACGCACAGACAAACGCGCATTTGTACCTAAATGTGTATACAGTATACACACAGTACAGTGTTTCGTACAGACAGAGCTTCTTTGTATGTGACTCAAATGGAATCAGCACGAAAGCAGATTCTGTGTGCTGTATCCCAGCAGCATGAAAATGTAACTGTGTCTAAGTAACCAACCTGAAAAGTATCAAATGTTATACTTTCTTAACCAGAAGAGAGAATTATACAAGCTTTTTTAAAAGTTGTCTGGTAGTAATGTATTATGAATTGCCAAGTGATAAAACTAAACTAAATATGCACTAATTCAATGTATTTAACACTCAAGGCACTTCATATTGTACATTAATACAGAGAAAACCAACAATCAGACGACACCGCCTACAAGCAAGAATTTGGTAACAGTGGAAAGGAAAAACCCCTTCTAACAGGAAGACACCCCTACAAGAACCAGACCCAGGGAAGGGCAGCCGGCAGTGGCGTAGCGGGGGGGTGGCTTACTGGGCTTAAGCCCGGGGTGTTTTTTCAGAAGCCTGGGGTCTTTTGTAGTGTAATTTTTTCATAGTTAGATGCCTGGCTGACAACTGTATAAAGCAAAAAACTACACACAATATTCGAAGCACATAGTGCACACTGTGGGAATTTACGACTGTGCGTAAATCCCCCCTAATATTGGTATGATCCGAGCTCAGGCACTAAGCGGGGCGGGGCAGGTGCTGCCTACGAGTGCGCTGTTGGAGAAACGGAGCTAGGCAGACAGAGGAGAACTGAAGTTTGACCAGGTACCAAAGCAAATCATTCGTACTGTACAAATAATATAAATATGACGATGTATCACGAAAGATTGATATCAAACTGATCACTTGACCCATATTACGTTACTTGCTCTTCAAGTGAATCAAGAAATGGCGAAATGAAAAGCCGAACAACAACAATGCTGTTTCTTTAGAGAGTCTTAGCTTACATGTGTGTTTATGTCATATTTTCAGTTGTTACCCTCCACGGCTAAATAAATCGGTTTCAGTAATGCACTGATATACAAGAATGGACATAAGGAGCTTCTTTCAAAGAAAAAACTCAGGTAGTATTTTATATATTATGCTTTGTATGTTGTTCAGTATATTTCTATGCAAAACAAGAGGAACTTCAATACACAGCAGTACATTCACAGTTGAAACCAGATATTTACATACACTTTATGGAAAACACAAGAACATTTTTTTTACTGTATAACATCAATTTAGAGTAAACTTGTTTTGTTTTGGATAAATAAATATTGAAATATCTTTTGAATTAGTTAAATGTTAGAATAAAGAGAGACAGAGCTGTCTATTTTTTATCACTTTCATCAAATTTAGGAGTACATATACACTAAGTTTATTGTTAATTAATAAGAAACTCCAGACGATTCCATTCTGAGCTGAAGAAGCTTCTGATAGGTTAGTAGAGTCCATGTGAGTAAATTGGTGGCACACCTGTGGATGCATATAAGGCAAAACACGGAGCCTGTTTCTTTAAAAAGGGAAAATCCAGAGATGTCAACCAAAACACCAGAAAAAGAATCGTGGAGCTCCATAAGTGTGGCTCAATTTTGAATACAATTTGGTGCCATTTGCAATTAAGAAATACAGATAGTTTCTCTCTTTACTCTTAAAGTTAACAAATATGTTTTTTATATTTATCAATCTAAAAAAATAAACATTTAGTCTAATTTGATGTTACAATTAAAAAAGTGTTTGTGTTTTGATCTGAAGAGTGTGTAAATATCTGTATATTTGATGATTGTCAGCACAAAGAGGGAGAGAGAGGAACAGAGAGGGAGAGAGAGGAGAATGAGGACAGGACAGAGATGGAACAAGAGCAGGTGAGACACACATGTTAGTCAAATGGTCGTTTGCCAAAAGTATCACCGTATCATAGGTCCTCATGTATCTCGTACCTAGTGTTTCTTTTTAGGTTTGCTATTTTTCAAATTCTATATTTATTAAGTTATGCAGGCTTGTTTGCACAACAAGGCTAAATAATTATAGAAACTTTTCTCAATCTAAATAGTGGACTTTGGTAGAATTAAAAAAAACAAGTGTAGTGCAGGTCTATGATGATTTTTAGTTCTACTATCATCTAGTTCTGATTCTGGTTCTGTCTTGGTTAAATCCTAAGTAATCCTGATTTTGAACTGTTATAGTCCTATTTTAATTCTGGATCAGTTCTGGGTCTGGTTGAATTGGGGTTTAGTCCTCGTGTGTTGATACAGCCCTGATTTTGTTCTGCCTTGCTGCTTAATTACCACCCTTTAGGGCTAAGCCCCGGGTGTTTCAAATGTCTGGCTCCGCCTCTGGCGGCCGGCATCTGCAGGCATTGGTTGGAAGGATTGCACTGATATGGACAATGTATCTTTATAGACCAAGTGTTTATCAGTTATTACTTTAATAGCATTTAGTATTTGTCTACAATTTGTTTTTGTACTGCAATGTCATATTATCTTAGTAATGAATCAAATCACACATATCATAAATGTTAAGGAAAACTGTTCATGCTCCATGTGTATAAAAGAAAAAAAAATATTGGCCTATATATCAGATTTTGTAACCATGAAACACTGGTATTGGTAAATCCCGTGCCTTTTGAGCTATAATGCAGTGATATGCAGCAGTAGCCTTCAGGTTTGAGAAATAAAGCTAACTCAGAAAGTCCAAAAACTGCATTTCCTTCAAGAGCCACTCTAAGCAGGCCACAAATGTCAATCAGTCCTCAAGGATGCCAAATGTCAACATGTCCAGCTAAACAGCATTAAAAGGCTGCCTGGTTAAAAAACAAAAACATACATAAAGTATTCACAGAGAACATACCAGTATTATATTATTGGATATAAACTGGATAGTAGATCAGTGCGTGAGCAGGCAACTACATGCTGCATAGCTAGAACACAGCGGCCAAGGTTTGAATCCCACCTGTGGCCCTTTGCTGCATGTCTTCCTCTCTCTTTCACTCTGATTTTCAGTCCATCTGTACTTACTATCCAATCCACTACTTAGGCTTAAAGTTGGGTGTTCGACTGCTTTAACTGACAGGTGTGCCAAAAGGGAGCTGTTGGCTGCTAGGTCTAACCTCTTCTAATTTCTGTTGGTTTTTAATAACAGCTGACAAATAAAACGGTCTGTTGTGTGGAAAAGATTATCCAAGATGTAGAATTGTAGTATTTTCCTAGTCTTTGAATTAGTGTTAATTAGCAGTTTCACCCACACAAATCCTCCTGCTGCTTGGTAACAAGACTTGCTACCCATAATTCATAAATTAGCGCTTCATCCCTTTGTCCAGATGCACTAACCCTGGATAAAAAAAAAAAACAACAACAACAACATGGTAATGGCCCATATGCTGATGCTACTGATTTAAAATCATCTGGTGCCTATCAACATTTTGAGCAATAAATAAATAAAACTGTCAACATTAAACCAAATGACCCATGGACTACTAAATATCAAACAAATTAATGGGATATGTTTAAGAATAAAAAAAAAAAAATCATAGAGACAACATAGCCCAGATATGATTTGAGTGCAATTGATTTTCATAACAACAAAAGACACAGACACTGAAGGTACTGGGATTCTCTTTTGACAAAGGACCAACTTGGATGGGGGGATTTGCTGCCCTTTATGGGAAGCATCCGTCATCACAACACAAAGTCACCTTGACGGTGACACACACAACCACTCACATACATAAGCAAAACTCCTGATTGACAAGTTACTCCTTGACACTAATAACTAACTGAGGGCCTCTCCTCTTGTTTCAGACGCCTGTTAACCTGTAACCCTCTGCAGCAGGAGAAACGTGTCCAAACAAGACACTTTATGGGCTGACACTGAACAGCCAGGTACAGTTTACACAGTCAAGCAACTAACAGAAAGAGAGAGTCGTGGGTAAATGACATTGCAGATATATTTGACTCACTAACAATGCATGCACTATGGTACAGACAGGAGTTAACTCCCATATTGTCACACTACGGAAAAAACAAACAAACAAACAGGAGTTACAGCTCCTACTCCACTCAGACATACCTGTCTGCCTTGAACATGGTTAAACAGTTAGTCCGAAGAAAAATAAACAAGTCCAGGTGTGTGTTGATCTTTGCTGATGAAAATCTCCAAAGAAATGTCAACTGTCTTTTACTGTCTGGCTTCTTCTGTCTGCTGTTACTAAGTCTGGTCCTGTGCGTGTGTGAGATCTGCTGTGATATCACCAGGTGAAAACCTGTTTGGTGATATCAGAGATAAATGCAAAGCACCCAGCAACTCTCCATGTATATACTAAGGTGCAGCCTGACTGTTTGGTAGTGTGTCCTGCTCTGTGAAAACTCAGTGTTGATATGCAGTCTCGCTCCCCTGCTCCACATGTTTTTCTCTCCTGAATGGAGGTTGGGTCTGTCTGTAAAGGTTGGAGGAGGGAGAGGAGGGAAGAATTGGAGTGGGGGGAGTGGTATATCAGCCACATAGCCCTGAGCCAAGGAGACAGATCCCCACATTTCCATGAGCAGAGATAGCGAAAGGGAAAAAAAGAGAAGGGGGTGGGGGTGATTGGTGACTGATAAAACCCCCCCACTGTAAATAGTAAAAGTGGTGCCGTCAGTCACACTGCCTGTCTACTAGGATTGAGTGTATGCTAAATAAATTACCTGTTATGTCTCAAGACGTTTCTAAGCAATCAAGAATGTAGATTCCTTAGACATTTCTAGAGCTGCAACTTGTTTTCATTGTTGACTTACCTCCCAACATTATCGCAATATTTTTTCCATAAAATGTAAAACAGCAAGAAAAAAAAATACCTGAGGCTTTGAAAACAGATAAAAAGACAAATACAGTTACTGGACCCCAGTAAATATAATGTGGAGGTTGATGTCTTTTAAATAATTATTTTTTATATTTGGCTATAAATTGTTTTACTGTTATGGCTATTTACCACTGATTGCTCTTGACCACCAAGAGAGCCTTTGGCAACAGTGGGAAGGAAGAACTCCCTTTTAACCGGCAGAGACTTCTAGCAGAATTAGGGGCTGACCCAAATATTTGTATGTTTGTGGGGACTTATTGATATAATAAATTCAAGGTGACTTTCACTGTGCTTACTTAGCAAATGTCCAGATTAGCATTAGCTCACCTGCTCTGGCTCACTTCATGTGTTTTGTGTTCATTAGCAGGGACACGTGTTCAGTGAAGGTATCCCTTTCAAAGCAGGAATGTTATTGGTGTCCCAAAAACTAACTGGCCTGCATGTGAGACGTGGACAGCTCTAAAGAGCAGCTGCAGAATATTATACTGGTTCATACTCCCCCAACACTACAAATGTTTTAATTAAAAGCGCAAGAGAAAATTAAAACATGTTATAAATTATTATTGCTATTTAACAGCTATTTTATGCTACTAAATATTGTTACAGGCGTTAAAGAATTAGTTCAAGTAATGTTTCTAACTGTTTTGGTTGCAGAAGTAGAAATTGTATCAGAGTTGTTCATAGCTATGAACATCTCACTTTATAGAATTAATTAGGGGCAACTTTACAGAGAGATCTTTGTGGATTGTTCACTCTTACAGGGACAAATAATATTTTCACCATGAAGGCCACAAATTAAATTCCATAAGCCTTAATGACATTGTGTTGGAAGCCAGGAGCTCAGAGAAATATCAACCCCAAGAGTCTGCGTGCCATACAGATAAGAGAGGGAAAAAAGCACCTTTTGTAATTCGTGTGATTTCAGATTTAATTAACATTTAAGAGGTAACAAAGACTTGAGGTGTGAGAGTTTACTGGTCTAATCCAAAAGCCAGCTCCTCCTCTCTGGGTAAACATACCACTTTTGTGCAGAAGAACCTGTTATTTTGTGGACGCTAACATGCTTGGAATGGAGCTAATCGTTAAATAGCCTGATGATGTCGAGAATAATGGTTAACCCAGAGGAAGACTGCCCACACACCCACATGGCTGTACCTACACAGTTCCTTTCTTACACACACACACACACACAGCAATCCCCCCCACCCCCTTCGCCCCAACACAAAGAATATAATCTAGTCTAGTCAGCATGTTCCCATTTGAATAAAAGCTCATTTTGCCAGCCATCCGTCACATCATCCATAGAGATCAGACAGCTGAGACCAAATACACACCACAAGCATGTTTTTCACACAGACAAAAAGGCACCATTTAAACATCAAATCCAGCTCAATTTACTCTCTACATAATCTGTTTGATCCAATCTAGCTTGCAAATGACAAAAAGGTTTTTGAAATGATGGATATATGATCATTTACCAGTCTAAATAAAAAAGCACCAGCTTCTAAAACGTGAGGATGATGTTGATTTCCTTTGTTTAAAGACTAAACTGATGAATCAGTTTGTCCAAAAAAAGTATAATTTATTAATTATAAATATAAACGTGGCATATGATTTTTGTCTTATTCATAGTTCTTACCGATATAAAGTGTTTTGAATAAGATAATGTCTCGGCTCACATGTACACGTCACTCGTCTGTCCAGGTGTGGCTGTGGCCTGGCTTGGTTTGCTTAGTCACAGATTCAGATATATCAAGTAGTTCAACAGTACTTTGCTCTCTGGCTTTCTAAAGGTGCCTCGGGGCTGGTGACTATGGTGATCCAGATCTATGCAGGCTAGATGAAGTAATTTCCACACAGCTTTTAAGAGGCATGTTTTTTTTTGTTTGTTTTGTTTTTTAAATCACCTTCACTGCTTTTATGAAATCTCATTCATATTAACATTACACAGAATTTGAACAAATACCCTGATCTCTTGTTTTCCAACTTTCTATTCCATCTGAAGATGATTTGGTGCCTTTTATGGCTTCATCTGATAATAATGATGACAACAGTACTTTAAATTGTGTGCCAGCCAAGGTATGCAAGGGGCCTGCTACAACATGGTCACTGGCTTTCAAAGAGAAAAATAACCAGGTTATCAGGACAACAGCATCGAAACACTGAAAGACTGCAAACTTGTGGGATTTTCACTGTACAGAATAAATGATACTTGTGCTATAGAGACCATCTGTCAGCTGGGTTGCACATATACAGTCAAGAAACACTACTGCCCTCCTGTGGTAAGCCTACATTAAAGACAAGTTTCTCATTGTTGAGAGACCAAACTGTCACATCTCAGCCATAAAAGTCATATTATATAAGCATGGCATCCATTTTCATATGTTTTTTTATGTTTGAGCACATCAGAGTTATTAGAATATTTACCAGTAATCTTTTGGGGTTGGGAAATATTGCAAATATGTTTTTGTCACATAAATACTGCGCTTACCCAGATTCACTGTAACTCAACTTTTTGTGAACTGTAATGCAGTATTAGTAAATGCTGCAAAATCTTTCCAACAGGTTTTCACGTTTTTCCTGTTTAATCCAACAACAATACAGAAACAAAAGATGATGCATGGACAATGACAGAACAGAGAAATGCTGAAAATCCTCCCGGTGAAGATGTTAGAACCAGTGAAAGTTCCCTAGATACTCTTGTTAACCAAGAGTATCTATACTATACTACTTTTTGCCAGTAATGGATTTATTGGCAAAAAGTTTCTGTATTGATAACACATGTGTCTGATTAAAAAAGACTCACTTACCCACTGGTCACATCATCAGTGCGCACAGCATTCTTGCTCAGCACATCTCCATCGCTCATGTATCCCGTGACTTCCATTGGGATTCCATCAAGGTCGACGTCTTCCCCGGCTCTGTCTCCCAGGTCCACGCTGCACAGGGCTCCTCCCCTGCCAGCCAGCTGTCGCCGCAGGTTCCCGGGGTAAAGGTAGCGTCCTCCCTGGCCACCAACCACACGGCCACCGTAACCATTCCCCATAGAGGGGGCATCACCCGCCTGAAGACGAGGGCTAGACTGGCCCAGTCGCCACGAGGATAGTGAGGGGCGGGAAGATGTAAGGCTGAGGATGCTTCGACTGCCTCCGCTATTGCTGCTGCCACTGCCTGTGCCGCCACCGCCGCTGATATCTGTGGTAATGCTGCTGTCAAAGGTGGTTTCCAAGGTGCTGAGCGGAATACAATGAAGGCAAGACAAGTTGAGAGCACACATTAATGTTTTCTGATAACATTTCATTCAAAAATGTGCCTTTTGAAGCAGTAAGCAAGTGGCCAATCACTACACCAAATGTCAAGAATTCTTTTCCTAGGATCTGGAAATATGGAACAGAGAGAAGCACTGGAGAAAAAAAAAGCATCAAATTGCACAATTTCATTTATGAACAACAGATTTATTGACCTTAGAGCAGAGTATAAACTATGTAGACAGTTGGGTCAGCACTGACACATAACACCAGAGCACAGGTCACAACTCTGTAGGAGGGAACGTGATTAGAGCTAAGCCAGAAGCATCAAAGACATGCCCAACGATCAAAGTAAAAGATCCCTAAAAAGAAGGATAAGACTGCTATAAGAAAAAAAGGAGGTAATACCTGTTAAACACAGACAGACACAGTCTACTGACCACAAGACTGATTCAAATCCACCAAAAAAATGAGTGTGATTTAGATGATTTACTACTCAACCATAACAGCATTGTTTCAGTTGCTGTTCAGATAGTAAGTGTTTGTTCACATATAAACTTCCCTCCAAGCACTGTTTTCCTAACAAGCTCAGTGAAAAATGAATTGCTCAATATCAAGAAAAACACTATGTGGGATGAGCCAGAGCGCAGTGCCAATCACTGTACCTGTGTGAGACCTGAGTTCCTCGGAGGCTTGACATGGTCTCCTCTAAGTTTTGCCGCAGGTCAGCTATGTTTTTGACAGTACGCAACCGCCTGGTCTCTGGGTCTTCACCTGACCAGCACAATAAAAAAAAACAAAAAAAATTTTAAGAACATATTTTCTCTATGCTGAACCAGAAAGATTACATATTTCCATTGATCGCCGACCTGAAAGGTCCTCGATGGATGTCTGGCTGGTCTTGGTGAAGGAAATGTCTCCACCTCTGCCTCCTGAATCGGTCTCAGTAGTCACTGTTCCCTCGCTGTCTGTTTGGGATCTGGAAAATTAATTGTGCAACAGATCAAATCGATTCTGAATTATTGTGCACTTAGTGGGAACCTAATATTGAGCAAATTGTCACGAAAGAGGGATAAACCCGATTAAGATTTAAATCTGCTGTGTTTCAAGTCTTGTGACTGTAGTCCAAAATGAATGCCTGCTAATCCCCACACACCAGAAAAGTTTGCCTTTGAAGGATAAATCGATACAGCTGAACCACTGGTAGTGTTTTGAAATGATGACATTCGAAAGCTTCGCTCATATTCAGCCTGCGGTCTTTGCCCGATTCCAGACTTTGTCCTTGTTGACTACTCGCTCTGTGTACCAGACAATGAAAACCACTGACTGCTTCAGACTCACACTGTTGTACAGAGAATGGCAGCATGGAAACTCGACCTTCTGACTAACCAACCTAATACAGGGTTAAACTTTAGCTTATTTCCATATCTTTTCCTTGAACTAATTTCTACCAGTGTGCTTTGTTTTAAGTTAATGGTCATCAGCATTGATCGTATGTTTTTAATCCTTCTAATTTACTTTCAAACATAATCTTTCTGACAGGTGGAGGCGGTATAATCCTGCTTGTAATGGTACCTGACAGCAAAAGAGGAAGTTTCAAAGTGCTGATAATGGAGGCATTTTTTTGGCGGTGGGGTTGTTAACTATGGGTCAGAATGTACACAGGGAGAAAGGGCAGCAGCACAGGAAACATCAGGAAGTTAATGAGTGGTTGTTAGAAAAGACTTATTGAGCGCATGAGGGACCTCCTTCCTTATCACACTGCGACCAGGACAGAGGTCAGGGGCGCACAACATCTACACATATTTGCCCAGATGCACGTGTACAAACAGGCAGGCAAAATATGAGAACCTGAACATATTAAAGATTACTGTTTAACAATTTAGAGATGGACAAATATTCAAAGAAAACTTTGAAAAACTTTGTATTTGGTGAAAAAAAAACAACAACAATCCAATTTTATTTATATAGCACCAAATCACAACGAGAATTGCCTGAATAAAGTAAGGGCCCTACGATAATACAAAAAACCCCCCCAACAATCAGATGACCGCCTGTGAACTAGCATTTGTTAACAGTGAGAAGGACATCTCCCTTTTAACAGAAAGAAACCTCCAGGAGAACCAGGCTCCGGGAGGGGTTTCCATCTGCCACGACCAATTGGGGTGAAGGGATGGCAGGCAGGACATAGTACACACACGCTGTCCAGTTAAGAGTTTGGTTTCAAGCCCCCCTGCAAATATGTTACACATAAAACTGAGCAGGGCTAAGTAAACATCACTCTGAGAACCTACATGTGGATGCTAGAGTGGTGGAGAGGTTCAAACAGCATGTGTAATACAGGACAGCACTTTCTGTCGGGGGGGAAGATTGGAAAGTTTGCAGCTTAAATGGATCGCCAAATTGTGAAGGCGTATCTGGTACACGATGTAATCAAAGTGAGGCATGTTAGAGTGTATGACGCAATGCAACTCAAGCTGTCTGTCTGAACTAGCTTGCAGGCTACACTCCATTTTTTTATAATCTTACACAGCCCTGGAAACATAGAGCCAGGTTATACACCGATTCATATTCATTCAAACATGTGGAATAAGTTCACATATATGATCACATATACAACAGAATGAATATGCAACATACTGTATGAGCAGTGTTTTAATACTATTGTTTTATAAGGCCTAACTTCATTTTGTTTCTTTTTACTTTTCTAACAGTGTAACATATATATACACACACACTTATTTATATATATATATATATATATATATATATATATATATATATATATATATATATATATATATATATATATATATATATATATATATATGAGAGAGAGAGAGAGAGAGAGATATTTTTTTATATATAGTGTTTGACTATAAATTATCATTACTTGCTTTCATTATTGCATGTAGGTGATATAGGCAGGTGAAACTGAGATTCACTACCACATACTTTAGACAAGATACTCCAAGAAAGTGCAATCTTACCTGTACATGAAAGGTGCAACAGTGGCTGTGTTGGGGTGGCTATGGTGCTGTTGCGTCTGAGGTAGCTGCACGCTGACCGTGTTGCTGGCTGTGCTCTGGGTAGTGCCACCACCTGCCACAGGGGCGGTGCTGGTCTTTCCTTCTGTGGAGGCCAGGCTGGAGGTAGAGCTGGAGTGCCTGCTGTCCCTGTCTCTGTCCAGGGGGCCACGGTGCATGGCGAGACCCCCTCCTAACCGCATGCTCCGAGGCCTCTCCCCTGCTTCCTTCACTGAAGAAGCTTTACCACCAGCTCCTGTGGGTTTGCCTCCTGGCTTTGGTATTCCGCTTTGTGCAGGGGTGGAACTCTCTTTTTTGGCCAATTTACCTCCCTTGGGAATGAAACTGGCAATTTTAGAGGTTCTTTTATTTGTGTCAGCATCCAGAGCAACAGGTACTACTTCTTCCTTGTGCTCATCTCCCCTCAGCTCTGTTTTATCAGGGACGGAGGTGCGCTTCGCTACCTCCTTCCCTTTCTCCTTCCCCTTTTCCTTATCTTTTTCAGGTCCTTTGACTGAGCCTTTCTTGGTAGTCAAAGCTCTGCTGAAAGTTCGCTGGGCAATGCCCCTCAGAGCTATTTTGGGGCTGCTTGCGGTGGTAGAAACCGTAGTTCCCGAAGAGGGAGCCGCTCCACAAGAATTCCCATTGCTGGTTCCGTTGAGTCCCGGCCGAACATTGCCATCATTCTCCTCTAAGGGGTCGGTGTTGGAGCCTGTCTCAGCTCTCTCCACCTGCCCCGCTCCAAGCTGCCTGGTTGGTGCAGCATTATCAGTCTGGGGCCCTACCCCATTGGAGGAAGAGATGGAGGACGACTTGGAGCCTCCTTTACTGTTGAAGAGTTTAAGCTTCTCCAGCATTGACTTTTGAGTTACTACCTTAGGAGGAGCTTCATTTGTCAGAGCAGTCTTACAGGAAGTGTCCTTCTCCTGCTTGACAGACTGCATGGCAGATGAGGGGGGGCTCGTCGAGGCGGAGGAATTAGAAGAGGTGTGCTTGGAGCTTGCTGACTTGCCCCTCCAGGGCTTGCTGTTGGGCTGGGGAATAGCTGTGGAAGAGGAGGATGAGGACAAGGGAGGAATCAGGGTAGAGGTAGTGGCAGGGATGCTGGTGGAGGAGCTGACAGACACTGCAGATGATGGAGCAAGCTCAGTCATCACCAAAGGTTGTGAGGTCAGGCCCTCTGAGGAATCTGTACCAGAAAAGAGACAATTTATTAAACAATAAAGAAGGGAGTTAAAGCTTAGATACTAAATTCAGGCAGACGAAGAATCTGAAGGACACAAGGAAAAACAGAAGCTTCTTTGACCCCACACAGAGTTACCTTATAAGCCCTGAAGGTGGCCTGTGTTGATATAACCAAACATGCCATTACTTTTCTCTGGACTAACCACCAAAACTGTTAAAAACCCCTTAGCACTAACAACGAGAGGAGCCCATCACAAATTGTTTATAAAAACAATGAGGGCCATACTCAAGTGCTTTTAAGTCTCGCCAAGAAGGCCTAGTCAAGAAGCAGTGCTGCTGCACTTATAAGGCATGGACTTATATGGACTTATTTTGGTCACGGTCCCTCTGCTTAACAAAGAAAACACTGTCTAGTTACACCACTCCCCTGTATATTAAACTGAGAAACAAGACGAAAAAATATGGTTTGAATTAGAAATGAACAGAACAGAAAGTACTTTTTTTACAAACATGTTCCTGCTACAGATTCATCATTCATTAAGGAGTTGTCTGAGAAAATCTGCAGCACGTGACTCTCAACAAGCAAACTTACCAAGAGCTGGAGAAGCAACGCAAGAGCTGAAAAGGTAGTCACTGCCCATATAAAAATAAACAAAAAAACCCCCCAAGTATTCTGAGTGCTGCTCAAGATCTCAGTGTGTACGCACAGCAGGGCTACTAACAGCATGGAGCTCAGACCAGCAACATTTGAATATTCAAACACCAACGGCCAGCGAGAGAGGGAGAGAGAGGGCCAGTGCAGGGAGCACTGGGTGCAATGAATCATCGCACTTTAGCTGTAACACACTCCGCTTACTTCTTAGACACAAACACAAAAAGTGACACATTAATTCAAAGATAGTGCAGCTGCTCTGTTGTCCTTCTTCATCTACAAACCCCTAAAACCTCCTGAGTTTACTTTTTATTACAAGTGTTTTTCATTAGACGAGACAAGAGAAAACACATTTCAAACTCCAAATGCATGCCAGTACATTTTTTTTCTATTCAGAGGAAGAATTACACATGAAAATCAATACAGATAACTTGGTATTCTGATCAATTCACACAGGTATGTTAACTCACTTACTACATAAGTTATTCTTATGGTCTCATTATGTCAGAATTTATTAAACACTAGTCCTGTGTGATGATTTCATTTTATAGCACCTTTCATGCCCTAAATGCAAATAGGCGGCCACTCACTGCTTCTTCTTTCTACCCCTATTTAGCATTTAGTGAGAGCAGCCTGAAACAATGCAGCCATTAGGAAGTGATTAGGGCCCAATTAGATGTGCTAGTAGTTAGCAATCAGCAAAGTGGGTCAGGTTGCTAATAGCTGGCTTCCAATTGGTAGCGGCTGAATGAGAGGGGGACCTGCTATGATTACAGGGACTGCAAAGAGAATGAAGGGGATTGACACTGCAGGTTTGAGATGAGTGGGGCTTTGATATCGGCCAGCAGGAGGGTCGGTACTGTCCAAGAATGGGGTCAGCTCGGATTTTTGTTGGGAAAAAAAAAAAAGAAAAAAAAGAAAGGAAAGGCTCTGGACAACGGGTCAGCTGATCACTGACAAGATTGGACCCAGTGACCGGGGCTTACACGCTCCAGTTAGGTTGTCAGGGGTGAATCTTCAACGGGTTGGGTCAGACGTGACACTAGCGTGATGAACTTAGACACTGTTGCAACACAATCTCAACTTAAAAGAAGCTTGGGACCCAATTCCTGGAAAGGCTGTTGAAATTAAAAACCTAAATCAGTCACACGCAAAATAAATACTAGTGAAAGAATAAAGAGTATGAATAAAAATCAAAACTGCCACTTGTATACTTAATGAAGTGACCACAAGAGGGTGTAAAGACCTCATCCTCTGTCACACCTACACAGCTTTCCATTAATCTAGAAATGTCTGCAAATGTCAGCTTCATGTGTAAGCGAACGCTGATGACTTTTGTGTTCTGTATGCATCACTTTCAATTGGTCCAAATCTGAACCAATCATGATAAATTAACAGGCAGACGTGCAAATTATGTTGTTCTCATGTAGCAGTGGAGTTTTTGCACTTGAGGAAGCAGTTTCACCTCAAAAATAATCACATAAATTGTTTTAACGTGGGCCACTGACCCTATGACCCCTGTGTAGCCTCCGGCCAAGTCCAGGAATTAAATCTTCTCATTGCCGTTCCTTTACTGTTCTGGCTGAGCTGACTACTTGAGGAAACATGTTGAAAGAATTTGAGTACTCATGGCTTAACTGCTTAATTACTGCAAGCATTGGTGGTTAAAATAAAAAGCAGAAAATGACAGAAGAGCACAGCCCAAAGGGACAAGGATCACAGACCACCCTCCTACTTCCTGTCTGCCAAAAAAATCTGCCTCGGTCTCTACAAGTCTGTTTCTGTGTCAGCATCTTGATTACATCAAATAATTTCGGGAATGAGCTGAAATGGTAATTTTCAAATTCAGTTTTTATTTCATGGAGTGCCACACTCATGTCTGTGTGTGTATATATTAGAATTCAATTTACCTGCCTCAAGGTGCGTTATATTGTAAGGCAAGGCAAGTTTATTTATATAGCAAAATTCCACAGCAAGGTGATTCAAAGTGCTTTACAGAGACATTAAAAAACAAAAACAAATAAAAAGCATGATTTAAAATGCATGCGCAGTACCTTTGTTTTCATACACACTTGGCGGAAAAAGCATGGCGGCGACGGAGAATGAGAAGGGCGAAAGCGGATCGTTGTATGAAACAGATTAACTAGAATTGGTTTGTCAAAATGGTGCAACTTCAGTGGTGTGGAACTGGTTTGGCTTTCGTCCATCAGATACACACCAAAGCACATTTTTTGGTAGAGCAAGCAAGCAGGCCGTTTTTATTACCATTATTACCGAACTGATTTTATGTGGTACACGGCACTCAAAAATCTGTCAAAAAATCTTTTAGTACGACTTTGCTAAAGTACGAAAGCCACACCGCTTGATGGATTGTCGGAGCATTACGGCTACCGTAGTCAGGAGTCTCACGGCGTGATACGTACTGTGCTACATTGTGTATGTATAATTTGCATTTGCACTGTAAAAATTTTATATAACTTTAATGCACATAAAAAACAGCCGCTTGTTTAAGTGAAAATACATTGATGGGGTTTTTTGCACTAATAAAGTTGTGGAGTTGTAAAGTGTTTTGTCTCGCGTCAATTATATTGTCAGTTACATTGTTATCGGAAATTTTCAAATATATATCGTGATAAATATTTTTGGCCATATTGCCCTGACCTAGTAAAGACCCTACAATAATCCAGAGAAGCCCCAACAATCAGATGAGCCCCAGGCAGGCCCCTAGGAGCAAGCACTTGAGCCACCTGATCTAGCTGTGTTCTGCTAAGCATCTATAAACAGTGAAATCACTGAGCCTATGACAATGCACAGTCCGCATGGATGTAAGATAGATTTCATGCACAAAATTTATAAAAGTGTACATCAGCTAACAATGTTTAGACATCACAAACCCTCCTTGCTCCTTGCGGTTGCCCTGATAACAAGACATTAAGCTCTCAATCGGTCAACAACCATATTGCTGACCTGAAAATGTCACACTTATGCACAAGTTACCCTCACATGTAGCCAGAGTAAAACCATCTTTGTGCTGAACCAAACCTGCGGTGTCAGTTCTCCCTGACTGGTTAGATTTATTCAATGCACTGACACCTTCAGAGACATTTAATATGTAAAAATCTGGCACAGTTTGAGGCTGAAGGTGTTTGGCTGCTCATCGTGTTCACATTTGAGAAGCCTGCTCTCTCTTGCTCCTCAGTCATTGTGCTCAAAAAAGTGAGAGCGACAGCTGGCTTTTGTGTGGTGACTGAAACTTTTTAAAGTTTCTCCACATGAATACACTCAAACAGTGATGCTACAGCTCATCAGCAGGCTATTCATTCAGCAGAGGCACCAGCCACATATACAACACACAATCCAAGAGACACATGGGCAACAGAAACACACACATACAGAAACACACAACCATAGGTGTCCCACACTCTTTCTGTCTCTCTGCTATGTGTCACTCGGCGAACACCCAGACACTGTCACCTTATATTAAGGCACTTGTGTTTACTTATTGTACAGCCATCCAGTAACATTATTCTATTTTGGCATCAGAGCCTTTGACACAGACCAGATCTGGCCTCTGAAAAGAAGCTGCAGGTGTTTCTGTAACTATCTGAACCTCGAGGAGCAACGTCTTACAATAAGCACAAATAACTTCATGTGTAGTATACTTACTAGCAGCTTTTAGTTCAATGACCAATTGGTAAGAAGAAGAAGGGTAATCTACATCAATTTCACATTAAAGGAGCAAGAAATTGGCTTATTAAACAGTAGGAAAACCCTTTGCTTTCTGCGCTATTGAAAAGAAATACATTTTAGGCAGCAACAATGACAAAAGATGACAAACCTCACTGGTGCTGCAGACATCCAGGACATCAGAGAAAGAAGTAGAGGAGAGGAAGAGATGGATGAGAGATCAGGGAAGAGTTCTAAACCATGGCCACAGATCTAGAGTGGGTAGGAGGGGAGGAGGAGTGTGGTGGGTCCTCCAGCAGGAGGAGGGGCTTAGCAACAACAGGCCAAGAGGAACCTGGAAGGGGGTTGATCAGTATTTCTCATGCTACCTGCTGACAATCATATGGCCTGCTGCCCCAAACACACAAACCTAGAAAGGCATGCAAGCTCGTGCTTTTTCTGGTTTCAGTGCACATTTATTTCACCCAGAGTATGCTGCAAATTGCCAATTGTTTTCATGCAAATTATCACAGCTACTTCACACATCTTGCAGTTACTTTCAAGTCAATGCTGTGTGCTAACGTAGCTCCCCCCGATCATCCTGACCTCCCTGTATCTGATGATTTTTATAAAATCTAATCTTCACGTGCTTTTTCATTAGCTGGATTGTGCCTTCTAGCAGAATTGCAGTTGGTGCTCAAGTCCCTTTGAAGATGCCTAAAAAAATGACACTCTTTCCACCAAATCCAACTATTTGGAAATACTTCCAATAAAGTCATTGACAAATGTGTCTACTGGAAATCTCACTCTGAGCACTAATAGGATTTCATGTTATGAAGTGTATTTAATCAACAAATTTAAGGACATTTCCCCAAAATTCTGTTGGGTTTTTTTTCCAAATCATGGTGATTTTACACTCACACAAACCGACAAATCTCCCTGCAGTCTACACTAATAAACTCACTCATCTCGAATGGAGCCGAGCATCAGAATAAATGCCCCACAGTGCTTCTCACAGCGTTGGTCCCAGTTAATTTGTGACTGTTTAAACAGACAACAGTCCCTCTCCAGCTCCCTCTCTCTCCCTCACACACACACTTTTTTTTCTCCCCTTACTCTTCTGCCCTGTCTTTCTCTGGGCAGTCAGAATTCTCTGTCTAATGCAGGGTAATGAGTTTAGACTGTGAACACTAACAAAGTCTATATAAAGCTCTGGCCCATTGAGTGGTGACAGAAACTATTTCCACACTGGTCTAACCAAACGTACTGCCAAACACCCAGAGTTTGTAAGCTTCAGAACAGTGTAGAGCGGTTAAACTGGGTCAGAGCACCGTGGAAGAATATGGTGTGAATACAGTTCTGACTCCAAAGGAAAATTATCACAGTGAACAGCTTTGTTCTTGGATCTACTAAACTCCCACACTGCTTGTACTTTCCCACCTTGTTTGAATTACAGTGTTCAACATAACCGCTTAATCTTAAAGGAATCAGGTGGGAGGAGGTATTCCAGGTGTCCAGAGATCTTCATGTCCATCCATATTCTTCACAGTAGCACTCCATGCAATGCTGAGAGGATCTGATTGGGGCATTGTCCACTGTTTCTCTTTCTCACATAAAGCAGACAAAAGAAGATAGTCCCCATCAAATGGCGTCCCACTAGTGGAAACACTCCATCTGGATTAGGCAAGAGCGTAGGCCTCATGAGTGGAGGACACATGACACTGTTTTGCCTAGAATACCTGCACTGTTCTTCAGACCTTCATACATTAAATGTGTCCCGAAAAACACATTTTTGGATGTTATCGTGTAGCAAACATACACCTCACATGTGTTATGATTTTGTAAAAAAAAAAAAAAAAAGTTAAAAAAACTTTAAAAAAACAAACAAACAAAAACCAAAAACACACTGAAAAAATTGAAGTTGACATAAAGTGATGATGAGCTGGTCCTGATGTTCCTAAATAAGAAAAGGCACAATGATTTACGAAGAGCAACTGAACTTTGTTTGCCAACGTTCTCATTCAGAACTTTATTTCTCTAAAATAATACTTGGATCCATCCCTTCAGGCAACTCTTTTTAGCTCAGTGCTGCAGCTGTTTGAGGGGGGGGATTAGGTGCCAGAGCCCAACTGTGATAGGACAAAAGCCGAGGCACACCCTGACTGGGTCGCCAGTCTATCGCAGGGCCATCACAAAGAGACAGACAACTATTCACACTGTTACATTCACAGCGTCTGCGACTGTGGGAGGAATCCAGAGAACCCACACAGAACCCACACAGTCACAGGGAACATGTAACCTCCACACCACCCAGCTGACTGGTCCATTCAAAGCCAGGACCTTCTTGTGCTGAGGCGAACACCTCTCGCAAGTCCTAAAGGGTTCACTGTGCTGTTGCACTTGAGTTGTGCAGGTTGGAAAAAGGTAGAGAGCAGTGCTCTAAATGGTCCACACTTTGAGTGACCTTTCCATTTGTGAGGATGAATACAGTCTGTGCAAATGGAGGTCACAATGACATTTAACTCATATTACATGAAACCACACATTAAGAGTAATGGGACAGAGTTTCAAAGACACGTTTCCTTAAAGACACTGCACAGGTCAGCCTGAGATTCAAGCAAACTGAGAACAACCTCCACCTCCTTTAAAAATGCAACATTAATGTTCAGAATGATTCCAAAGGTGGTGAGCATGTAGTCATTATGTGATTCTGGATTTTATGCTCATCAGTTCTTTGTTGCTCTTCTCTTTAAAAGACACAGTTGTTTCTGTGCTGCACTGCGTGCTGAGGGCCAAGCATTACTGGCATGGTTTTTAATCCTCTATTAGCCTCAAAGCAGCACAGCTAACTTGCATTTTCCCCACAAAAACAAAAAAGCACCCAAAGGATTCACCATAAAATCATCCTAAACACAGCATTAAGACTTTTTACAGCTGCAAGGCTACTGCCTGTCCTCTAATTTTACTTTCTCTTCCTCTAAACTTGCACACATGTCATGATGACATGCTAACGGGATTTGCCAACATCCAAGATTCAACCTGAAGATGTCAGTGTGCACCCATTTGTATCTGTATCTCTGGCTTACCTTTGTTCAGGTGTGAGTTGGCTTTGGTTTTGTCACTGAAGCCCTGGCTCCGTCTGTTCCCAGCAGCACTGACCGACCCTCTCGGTGGGATGTCACTGCCAGCAGTGGACACCCTTGTTGTGGGGCCAGGAAGTCTGATGAATAGATAGAAGAAAAAAGGAAGAAAGCAAGGGAGAAAAAAGAGGGAATAAACAGGCCAAAAAAGTTAGCTGCTTTATGACAAACACGAGTTTATGAATCTAAAGCAGTTTTATTTTCCCCCACACATTACAGAGACACATTAGGTCACTGCAAGCCTATAACACAAGCACAACAGACTGTAAACTAAGATGGGAGGGTATAACATAATTAGATTTATTAGACCAAGCATTTTATGTGATTTAACCAAACACATTAGAAGGGTAAGTGGCAGTTGTAGAACAAATCACATTTCTGAAAGAGAAAACCACATTCTGCAAATACCAAAATATCCTAGTAGCATACATCTTCTGTTTGTTTTGAAACTAGTGATAAAATTAATATAGTTTCAAAACTAAATTAAGTATAGTTAATAGTTTAAAAAAGGAAAGTGCTACACAAACATGCTTCACTGTTTAGGGGAGTGCAATTTGCCACAAAGGATGAGCTTTAAAAAGAAATCTGCACTAGCGTGCTTTGTTTTCTATACCGTGCCTCTGTGATGATGTGCACTGAAGCTGATGTACCACCCTCAATAGGCTGTAGAGGACCTCAACATCCACAGTTAATTTGTAATATGAACTTGTTGACCTACTGTATTGATTTCCTGGGGGAAGTGGTCTCTGTTTGCTTTCCAGAAGGTCAAATATACCTCAACCTCATTGCTACACTAACCACAATAGGACTGCCCTCCTCTTCATGTCTTTCTAAATGCTTCACACTATTTTAGGCTCCTTTCTAACAAGGCATTTTTCCAAACTTGTTCAAGGTTCAAGGTTCACTTGTTCCTGACATGTGTAGTTTTCTATTTAAAATTGCAGCTTTAGTTTTAAACTTAGCTTTTGTTTGCTTTTCTTGCAGCGTTGCGGCGACCCACCCCCAGGGTACACCTACACCAGGCTAATGGAGACAGATAAGCTTGCAGCAGAGTGGACAGTCAGACTGAGAGCAGGTCCTGGGAGAACTATGAGCTCAGATTACACGTGCTCCTCCTTATTTTCCCCACATGGATTAGACTGTAGACAAGCTTTGGTGGAAGTTATGACACCTTGATTTCATTTTGCAAGCCAATCTATAAGGCGAGTTGGAATCTAACAGGCTGTGGCACACAGCTGCTAATGAAATGCTAATTGACCATTGCCGACATCATCACCATCTTGGGACTGAGGCGGATACTTGATAAGCAGATTACAGCAGTCTCACTCAGCTCTCGTGTGCATTATAGAAACTCTCATTTCCGTCTTGCCATTCACTTTGAGTGACCACTATTTATCCAGCTGTTGCAAGGTAATAGCTTTAACCACATTATTTAGGCTAGAGTAGTCTAAAATCATTTCAATTATAGCAGGGCCAGCAAGTCTACTACCTTCCCCCACTGGACTGAGTCTGTCAGGAAGTAATTCAATCTAGTGGTTACATTAAAAAAAAAAAAAAAAAAAGAGCAACACTTTTTTCTTAAATTTTAATTTTAATATGGGCTATAGTGTGAAAAGAAATTCCAGAATAAATCTACTCCGCAAATCTTTCTCTTTCTACACTCTTAAAAGTGCAATGCAGACAAAGAAAAGTACTTAAATATTTCTCAAAATGAAGTACTAGTGCTAACAGCACATCATTACTTGGATACAACCAACTTACCAAAAGAAAACCCTTAAAAAAACAGTCTGCTTACACTAAATTGTACAGCAATTCTTCTCTTCACTTAGATTCTTTCACACTCATTATGTTCAAAAGCACCATGTTTTGCTGTTAACTCAGTATCTTAACACTGAGTTAACAATAATTTTTATTCCAAAACAAAGAAAAATAGACCTTTCACCGCAATATTAGCAGCTAGCATTAATATAAACAATTCACATCGTTAAAATCTTTTAAAATTCGCTATCAGATGCTGCCAGAGAGTCATTTAAATCTTAATTAAGATCAATCAATTTAAAAAAAAAAAAAGTTTAAAAAGTGTTTTGATAAATGATGTAGTTGCACATGCTGACCAGAAGAGGGGGGCATTTCTTTAGTTTGGTCAGGTGCTGTATCCGGGCAGGTGCAATGTAAACATATTCTGGGATGGGGCAGCATGCAAAACTAAATGGTACATTAAATTTCAAGGTGCGTTATCACATCATATGATGCTGCATGCTATAAGGAGGCTAATGTAACTGAAAAAGAAAAAAAAAGTAAGACCAAAGATAAATATAACATGTCTCATTACAGACCTGCCACAGATTCCTCTGTGTTAATTATTAATGTCATATTATATGGGGGATTGCAGGAGCACACACGCGCACACACACAAGCACGCACACATTTACTTAAGGGTTATCTAAAGGTCTTCTACAGCCCATTAAGCAGGCCTGCCAAATGAGGCACGCTGCCAGAGAGACAGGGCCTTCTGAAAATGGAGCCTGTAGCTTTTGTTCCTATCTGCTCCAACACTACCACTCATGCATAATAGATCGTGCTTGTAGTAGAGATTGCCCTTAATCACAGACAAAGAAACAACATTAAACTCATTACAGCGCGAAAGAAATGCTATCCTTGATTAGGGGCAATCTCAACCTATTTCCAGGAATGGAACGGAATAGGAGGTGTGGTGGAGGAAAGAAGGGAAGGAGAAAGAAATTAGAAAGGCACAAGAGCTGACCTAGAGGTCTTTTTCTGACCAAGGGAAAACTTGAGTAGTTTACTTTGACACCCATCCCTAGAGGAGAAGAAAAGAGAGGAAAGATATGGAAGAGGACAGAGACAGTGAGAGATCAGGTTTAGAGTTATAAATGACAAAAAGTGCGAACAGGAAGATAGAAATGTCAAAATGATGGATTACAACAGCAGGCACGTGAAGAAAGTAAACACCACAGGGACACATTTGTTCACTCCAGTTAGCCTCACCTGGACTGCATCTCGGCCTGCGCTGCTTTCTGGGATGTGATGGCAGGAGTCCCATGCAGAGAGTGGCTGAGCTGGGCCGGGGCGCTGATCTGCTGACTCAGTGGAGGGTGTGTGCTCTGGGACTGGGCAGCAAGTGGGAGGGTGGGCTGGGAGTTTTGCCGCTGGGCCTGCTGCTGCTGCTGTTTGTAGCGGGACAAGCTGAAGAAGAGGCCAAGGATGGCTTTCAGATTGCCATTCCGAATCTCTGAAGGTCAGAAACAAGGATGGGGTGAATGATTTAAAAGGAGAAAAGTAGAAAGAAAAAGTGGGGAGATGAAAACAAAATAGAGGATGAAGTTTGCAACAATTTTTCACATTTACCATACTAGTGCTTGGAAAATAAGCTACTAGGGTTTTTTTAATGATTTCATGGCATTTTGATTGTTTTCTTATATGGAGATCATCTCTCTTGCTTATCAAACCATATATTCTATTTTATTGTAGATAGTGAAAAACAGCAACATTTTTGTAATTTAATTGTTTATCTAGTATTTCATTACTTTAGTGTAGCATGAATCAGTAGCTGTATAAAGCTGTACAATGCATTAATCCATTTAAAAGTCCAAATTTATCCCCTCCTTTCCAAAGTTGTCCAGTGAGAAACATTGGCATGTCTTTGCCAGCCCGATTCTGGGCCCTGGGCCTTATTTAGATGGTCAGCCCCATCTGAAACTGACATTTCAAATATGTCACACTCTGTTTAATTCCTCTATCTAATTCTGCTGCCTTTAGCTCTCCTTCTGGATTGTTCTTGAACTGCAAGATGATACACCTCAAAGTTCTCCTAACAGAACAGTGAATGGACCCCATGTGTTTCTTGCTGTAATAGGATGCTGCTGTTTGATTCAGCTTTGCATTAGCACCAGTAATAATATTGTCTCTCAGTTCCCTGTGTGAATTTCTTTCTTTTTTTTTGACAACAGCTACATTTAAACATCATTATGTACCATTGTAAGCTTTCTGGTACATTAGTTATATGTGTTGTGAAATCAGCCCTGAATGTTTTCATTTGCATTAATACAGAGTTTCCTGGAGAGAGCTTGCTAATAAATTTTTTTTTTTTAAAAATCAGTGTACCAATTCTGAGGTTTTATCTTTCTTGCGGCATCAGTTCTATTTAGTAACTAAGCCTGAGCTTGATTCAGGATGAACTCTCATGTTCCATGTGAAAGAATAAATCTGTGGTTCCAGCTTACCTTCTGCAGACAGACCCTGGATGTTGACTCCTTTAGCTGCCAGGAAACTGAGGCAGGTATCTATGTTCTCAATCTACAGAGAGAGAGAGTCACAGCTGCATGATTCTTCATACTGTACATTTACATTGAAATTTGCATCATGGTGAAATACGAGCACCCACACTGATTAGCTTTTTGCATGGCTCTCACAACAATAACAAATCTGGGGGAGTCAACATAAGGCAAAGGTTGGCATCACAAAATCTTAAGCAGTAAATAGAGGTGCTGAATATCAATGACAATGATAGAACTGTTGGGACTGCAGATCGTTTATCATTTAATAATCACTGATCTGACAGGTAGGATGACTCCAAAAACAGTTAAGATGGAAAATAAGCTTTTTTTGATCATTCAATAATGTGTTGTATCCAACTTCGGATTCGTGCAAAAAAGTCATCATGACAATTTTTTGGCAAGTTTTATGTGACGAGACCTGAGTGTTAAGTGTTTACACGGCACTGCATTTAAAGGCGTTTTGTGACATTTGGGATATCAGCATTTATAACAAACAAATGGCACTAAAACAACAAGTTTCTGGCACATATAAAAGTATGAACTGGTCCTGAAGAGTAGAAGAGAGCGTCTGTATGTACAGAGATTGCTGTGCTATACTAGAGAAGTAAATTGGACCACATAGTGACATAGCCAAAGCAGAATTCAAACCAGCCACACTTACATCACTTGATCTATGAGGAAGCAAACATCTATAGTCACTCAGTTGCTATGACAGCAGCCATGGCAACATGAGCAGACTGCTGAGCTGTCACTGGACTGTGAGAGGATTTGATAGGCAGACAGGCTTTGTTTAGAGACCATGTGACCCATTATACACAGAATCTGCTGGCTGGCGCACCTTATCGTAAGGTAAACCGCATAAAACAAGTCATTAAGCAGGGTAGATCTGATGAATGACTGTGCGATCAAAGTGTACCAACTGTTGTTGTTGGTGGGGAGCAAACAAACAGGGTACAACAAAAGATATATCAGTATTATACAGTCATTGATCTCTCATATTACACACAGAGTTACTAGCTGTGTAGAAGTCTCTGCAGAGCAACTAATCAACAATAAAAACTGTTTGAGAAGTGGAAATTTTAAACTGTACACAAAGGTTAGGGAGGGGCCGAATCTTTTCAGAATGCTATTTATTCACAGAGTAGATTTCTAATGCACTGAGCCTAATCTGCAACACTGCAACAATATATTGACAAAAAATCATTCTGAAAGCTTCAATAGAACTTTACAGCAGAGGGTGGGAGCACAGATACACAGCAATGATACCGCAAGTGGTTTCAAACCTAAATACATATGAACTGTGTTCTTTGTAAATGAGCCTGGGTGTGGGCTGCAAACAGAAGGGTCCTGTACAGTAATGATTAATGACATGATTACACTTAATATGCACCAACTAAATATAACCTGACCTACAGCTCCCACTGTGCTTCTCCTGCTAGGAAGTCTCCGGCTATGAGGTGACGAACTCATTTACATCTGCCTTTGTAAAAATATAAAAATGTCTGACAGCAAATGTTGTAGGTAAATCCATGAGTGCACTACTAAACCACAGAAGCCACAGAATTACTACTAAGTTTGCTGCCATCCTGTACTATGTTACATTTAGTTACATCCACCAGCAGTTGGGGGTACATGTTACAAAGTAACTTGTTTGAATACTTGGATTCCCTTTTGTGGTGTACTTCACTTCTTTTCCTTCCTTCTCTTGTGTTTTACGCAGTGCAATAGTGTAGCTCAGATAGCAAAGATGGTGTAGAGGACAGCATTTACGTCATTAAAGTTTCAGCATTACACTCAATTTGCATGTGAACAAGGGCAACATCATCAAGGTGGAATGTCCAGGCTACTGTAATTGTCAGTCAGCAGCAAAAAACTTGAGCAGGAAGTACTCCTTGCTGAAGGACTTACTAGCACTCCTTTATCAGTCAACCCCACAGTCATACTGCTCTTAGAGCCACATTATTAGTTATTAGCAGATAGACTTGCTACTATGATACTATGAATTTCACAATAATGTTACAACCTCTAACAGAATATTGGATGTATTATTTCAATAATACTGGCTTGATAACAATTTCTTCATTGCTTTCAGTGTTTGAAACAAGCTCCAAAAATATCTGAGCCATGCCAGTGTGTGAAGAGTTCATCTGACTTCAGGTCATCGGCTGAACTGAAAATGCACCACTGCCCCTGCTGTCATTTCCATGACCTCTGACCTGGGAAACAGCTGTTAGCAGGCCTGGCACATGCAGTCCTTCAACGTAGGACAGCAGTAAACTAAGGAACAGTAGGAATGCAGGTTATGGTCCTCTCTGAATACTGCCGGGTCCTTAAAAATAAACTTGTTGAAAACCTTCTTTAATACCTTGGGCCTAAACTTGTAAGCAGCCTTTTATAGTTGAAGCTTAAATAGCAGTAACCCTCAGAATGTATACTTCAGTGAGACACCCCATCATAAGTGTCATGGTCAGGGTAAATATGCTGAAACCTCTACTGCTATTTAAAACGTGTAGGAAAAACAGTTTAGTAAAGCTGGCGGAACATCAGCTGTAGCCTGAAATCCTACTCAGACCACTAAATATATGTTCTAATTACTGTATATCACTGATTAGTCCATTCAGGATATTTAATGAGTTAGAATCGGATCAAAGGTTGTAACACTTGTAAGGCAGAGTGTTCCAATGTCATAGAAGTTAAACTTAGTTTAAGGCTGGCCAGGAATCTAAATACTACATGATCATCCAGCTTAAAAGAAAATGTCTGAAACAGCATTGGTTAAAGGATGACTGATATGGATGATCACGTTAGTACTGTTGACTGGATTAGCAAAACGTTGCCAACAACAAGAAAGAGGAATGCAATGTCTGTGTCTGTCACCACTTTATTTTTTGGGTCACTGCTCTCATGAATCTGCTCTGTGCAAACTTTGTACCAAGATAACCGGCTGATAAATGATTGCAGACACACTGAAGTGAAAGGAAAAGTGTATACGAAGCGCCCACGCTGCCAAAGGGCAGTAAGCTATAGCCTCAAAATTTTATATGGTACAGAAGAGAATCTACTGACAACCAGAAAAAACCCCACCTCTAAACAAGAAAGCGTTCACTGTCAGCATAAGACAACAAATCTGCAGGGAAGCCCCATACCTGCCTGAAAGTGTGACATGTTCCTGCAGTTTGCCTCTGCCCAGCTTCACACCTCGATCCGAGCCACTGTCACCTCTCTGCTCTGCTCGGCTCCTGGCAGCGTTAGTGCAGGGCTAGCCGGCCAACAGTGCTCTGAACAAACATTTCCTCCCATCACAGGGCTGCTATTGTGTGTGTGTGTGTGTGTGTGTGAGAGAGAGTGTGTGAGAGTGACAGAGAGAGAGAGCAAGTGAGAGAGTGAGAGAGCAAGAGAGAGAGGGGGGGGGGGGGAGGAGTATGCTTGAGCAAGAGTATTATGAGTGTGAAGCAGGATTTCACCGACAAGCAGCAAAACGGCTCTTACATTTACTGTTTACATGTCAGTCTTCCAGTCAGAATAAAAGCAGAGCACCAGCAGATCAGAGTGACCAAAACTAGGCTATAAGATTTAACCAGATTGATGTACTACAATAAATGTGAGAACTCTAAGACTGACACCTGCCTTCTGATGAGGATTATAAATGGTAAATGGCCTGTATTTGTATAGCGCTTTTCTAGTCCCTAAGGACCCCAAAGCGCTTTACACAACCTGTCATCCACCCATTCACACACACATTCACACACTGGTGATGGCAAGCTACAATGTAGCCACAGCCACCCTGGGGCGCACTGACAGAGGCGAGGCTGCCGGACACTGGCGCCACCGGGCCCTCTGACCACCACCAGTAGGCAACGGGTGAAGTGTCTTGCCCAAGGACACAACGACCAAGACTGTCCAAGCCGGGGCTCGAACCGGCAACCGTCCGATTACAAGGCGAACTCCCAACTCTTGAGCCACGATAGTTTACCACAATTTGAGTCTTGCTTCTGCATTTACCTGTATGCTTTTCTATTCGCAGGGATCTGGGAACAAAGCACAACATCACTACAGCAAACTGTGAGACCGTAAGCTGTTAAAGCTGTGGTTTCGTCTGAAACACTTCATCACTTCATTTGGAAGTAAAACTGAAATTATGAGCATCAAAATCCCGATGCAATAAAATATCCTACTTTACCCCTAACTATGAACGGTCGAAGTTAATTCAGAAGCTGGTCTGTTTGGGTACATTACAGTTTCCCACTAAAAGAAAAAAAAATGTAACAAAATGAAATCACATATTTTTTTGCAAAACAGCAGTTAACAAATTACATTTTTCTGCTTCAATGAGGCAGGAACCTTTTTTTTGGCTGAAATGTTATATTTTAGAGAAACACCTTATTGGCTTGATGCATTGGACCTTTTTCCTATGATGTGACGACACGAGCTTCGTTTCCGGACAGCTCCGTGTCATTTGACCTTTTGACTGTTGGTTCTTGTAGAGTCTGGCTGGTTAAGACTGTGAGCCAACACGTTGCGTCAGCATGTGTGTGTAACTGTGCGTTGTTAAATCCATCAGTGTGTGCCCTCGCGCACACACACACACACTTTCACCCACTCGGGATGTTTCATGGATTGCATCTAGCCACCCACTTGCAGAACTTTGACACGTACCTGAGTAATTCTTTCTATTCTGACAGAAAACCACGTACGCTCAAGTTTTTAACAGAAATGTTCTGGCGCAGCAGCAGCATGAATAGACACACCATGATGCAACTTCACACACGTCGGTGTAACAGGGAGCACACTGAGCCCTCTTCCATCTGAAAATTCATTTTTACATACTCACTGTTGTGTTTGAGAGTTGAGGCAGTCATATCAGGATATCTGTGCTATTGTAAGTTGACTGTTATGTTTTAATTGTTCCTTTGAAACGGTTTTGATTCAGGCTAACATCGGCTTGCACCCACACAAACTGAAATTCCCCCAGGCTTTCATCTTAAAAGGCCACATTTTTCAAAGTTTAAATGTTCCTGGGAAAAAAAGCCATTAAAAACGGCTGTGTCATATCTCCCATGAATAGACTAATTGTTAAGCCACAAATGAACACAGTGTATATACAAAGGTTGGACAATATAATACAAATACCTTGTGGAACATTACAAGATTACCTCTCTATCACAGCACCAGAAAAAAGTGTTAATATTATATGGAGGCAGCTTTTGATTGAGAACAGTTGAACCGAACTGCATTATTCAGGGTAACGTCGCTCTTATTTTATCCCACCGCTATAGGTGCTCTTTCTTTTGCAGCCCATGGGTCAGCAGAAGTCATGTGGAAGACACAACATCTCCAGGGTGAATAAGCCTGTGCCGGCTGAAAAATATTATTTGGCTTCTGGTATATTTGGTATCTTAGCAACAGCAACTCTGATTGCTCATTCTCTCCAATCCACCATGTGATCACCTGAGCTCTGACCAGCTGACACACTCGGGGATTTCTCTCTCAAACGCACACAGAAAGTGTAACGCCTTATGATCAAACATTAACCAGCCTGTTTAAGCATTAATCCAACACCTTCTGGTTCTTGCCCTGTGTACCTGTGTAAAGCTCCACCAGCTAAAACATCAAAAATAAGCATCCATGGACACACCAGCACAATTCTGTGTACATTTTTAGATTGAATAAAACATAATAAAGACACTGCAGGGTAAGGTGCTTTCTCACCTGCTACAATCCAATCTTAAACCACACCTGAAGGTGAAACACGCAGTGAATTATAAAGAAAAGCTCAATTGTACAGACAGTTGAGCACATAAACATTCATTCTATGCTTCATCAAGTCCATTAAACACCTGGTCCTGCTGGTTTTAACCACCTGTGTGGCTGTCTGCCAGTCTACTTCCTCAATTCACCCTCTTTATTTTATGGCTGATTGGTGAGAACCAATCAGTCCAGCACACAGAGTAAGAAGAACAGAGGGACGGGGGGAAATGAACAGCTCCCTAAAAGATAAAATCAAGACAGAAAGCCTTTCACAGCACAATCACACCTTCACTCCCTCTGTGTTCACATCTTGGACACATCATGTGGATGCCATGGGTTTATCTGTGTTTTGAAACATGCCGCATGAATCTTGAATCTTGAATCTCATACGGTGATTCTGGCTTTTGAAAATTGCTAACAGTTTACTTTTTAATTGAAACTACTTTCAACCAGAGGGGGGGGGGGGGGGGGTCCCATTGAGGTGGGCGCCTGAATGAGACACCCACATGTCTGTGTGTCTCCCTATGTGATGGGCCATCGTGGGATGTTTTAACAGCTCACTGTCAAATCAACACCATCAGTCTGGACTAAACCTGCACAGACAGGCAGGCAGACGACACACACACACACGCACACACACACGCACGCACGCACGCACACACGCACACACACACAAACACACAGAGCCTGACTGGGTGGCAAAGGGATGATCTGCCAGTGGGGTTTCTTTCAACAAGAATGTGACAGTTACAGAAACAGGCACTTGTGCGGATAGGCAGCAGGTGAGTGAGGTGAATGCACTACAGTTTATCCCACTGATGGAGCTTATTTCCATTTTTATTCATTCAGAAGCCGAGCTTGAGTCAAGCACTAGTGAAGGGCAGCAGATTTTTTTTCAACAATGAAATCAAGTGTGGTTAAAAAAAAGAGCTCTCTCACTCCTCTAAACACTCTTCTGCTAAATAAACTCTCAGAACCTCTGTGTGTGTTTGTTTTGACAGCACTACGATACACAAAGCAGACATTCTGCATAATTGCTGCGGTTATGCCTACCCTTAGCGCTGTTTGAATGCTCAGATTCGGTTCTAAAGCTGACACAAATACTGAGACTATACACAGAGAATCAATCACATTCACATACATAGACAAACATGCGCACATACTGCAACATCTGCGGGTCTGCGTGCAAAGTTAAAGCGAGATTTTGACAACTGCTTTCCATTAAACAATTCCCACTGACTGAATGAACACTATAAAAACAGAGAAACAAACCATTTCCTTTCACGCAAACAGAGTCTATGAAGAATCACAACACCGTAAAAGATACACCATCCATTTGGAACCACTTGTTCTGTCTCAGAGGTAAGCTACAATCCTCTCGCTTTGCAAAAGAAAAAGCTGCTGTGTCACATGAGCTGGATGTGAAAGAGCTCTAAACAGGATGTTGATAAGAAACCCACAGAGACGTCCAGACCATGGAGACCAAAATTTCAAGATGCTCAGTTACAGGAGAACTGGGGGTGTAATCACGGCTAATGGGAAAGACCTAACTGATAGCGAAGTGGAGATGGAGTCGAGACCATTTTCAGTGGGAGTTAATAAATGTTTTCAAACGCTTGTAAAAATGTAAAAAGTTTGTATACTCTGTGTTGGTGTTGTTCCTATAATGCTTGTCCAGGATAAACACTGCAACAAACAATGTGCAATTAATGTATGTTTTTCTTAGGTCATTATATTTAATATAAAGTGTTTCACTGATTCTGGTTCTAATGAACTTACTCACGCAAACACAGCCGGACAGAAAAACATGTTCAAATCAGTGATGCTCAGCAACCCCAAGAGAAGAAGAATAATTGGCTCTTGCGTGGACAAACCCCTTCTCTGCGTTTTCAGGAATGATAAATGCAGAGCGTACCATGAGCATCATAGTGTGAACCCTCGCTCTCTACTAAAGGTCAGAATTTTACAGAAGCTCTCTAATATATAATTAATTCTGAAATAAATGTAATAACATGGCAGGACATAGGTGACCTCCATCAAAAACGAATGAAATGAAAACACCACCAAATGCTAAAGAAGAACTACAATCAGTCAGAGCAGAATGCCCTCATAAGTACAGTAATATGGCTCCACTGTGGGTATGTGTGTGCAGTGACGCTCAGGGATCAGCTGTGCTTCCACCTCCTTTTCAGTTGTTAAATATGGGTGTCTCCATCATTCTCTCTCTGGTGCTTTGGTAGGCTTCAGTAGTCTGGCTGGTGGCCAGAAATAGTCCCCTCAGCTGGCACACTGTCCCAATTTATGACCCATCGCATTTAGTGGAGGGCAGCCCTGCTTTGAGATGCTCAGTTCATTTCCCACAGAGAGCACTAAACTGTAAAACCGCTAAAATGCCACCAACAGTGTCAAGAAGGCAATCCCACCTATGTACCTTCTAACTATCACTGCAGACAAAAACACATCGTAACTGGCTCTGAACTTTTTTTTAAATCAGTGCTCATATTCTCCATCTGCTTTTACCCCTGAAGATGTGAGGAATGCTGACTTCTTTGGATGTGTATCATGTGTAACATGAAGAGGCAAAACTGGCCCCAAAACCAAAGCTTGCGATGCTTTTAACTGAGAGCCAAATCCAGAAGTCTGAGCCAGAGGTTTCACGGATGACTGCACACCATACCACAAAAGTAAAAATAAATGGGCTAACTATTCACATCTACAACTATTTACCAGGGACTTCTGTGCCGCAGTTTCTAGCGAGGGCCACTTAAGTTGATCAGATGGGACTTCAAAGAGCTGGGTTTGTTTCACACAAACACGCAGGTAAATTTCTCAACGTTCTGCCAAAACAAACTTGGTCGGTCACTTACCATCTGAGAACGGCTCTTGGGACTTCCATTGATATCACCAATCTTCTCATTGGCTGAGGAGAGACAGAAGAGACAGAGAGACAAAAGAAGAGATAATGAGACCTCTTTTCAGGCGTGTTCACTTAATGTAATCCTCTCCTTTATCCCGATGTGTGTGTCCCAGACAGTGACAGGCTGAGTGCAGAGAGCAGAGGTGTTCATGCCAGTGACTGGGATCCCCCCTCTCCTCCTTTCCTATCCCCTCCCGCTGACACATGAAATGCTATCTGGTCATAGCAAATGGGAGCGGGGCCGTTGGGGGCCCAACCAGGAGTGTTGCGCTGCTGTGTGTGTGTGGTGTTGAGAATCCCTCCCGTCCATTAGAAGGCCCAGCCCACAGCAGCTGAGACACAGCCCTCAGCTCACAGCTGACAACTGTGCTAACAGCACAGACTCCTGCATCAGGAGGCACGGTGGAGACTAGAGGGCAGCTACATGTCAGGACCACATCCTTTACACCATACAGCAGCACAAAACACTGTTCTTCCAGTGAAGTGGATGGTTTTGTTTTACAATTCACATATGAAAGAAATGTGTTCAGTTTTAGTGGAAATGACGAAGACTCCTGGGATTACTGGGCTTTTATAAATAGCTCCCATACACTTTGGACTGTGAATTAAAACTGATTTAATTTTCAGTTTATGTTAGTTAATTGGTGGTGTTATCAGGTCAATTAGGTCAACATGCAATTAGAAACTTCAACAACTCCACCCATAAAAATGTAAAACCATACTCGTTTTAAAGTCCTCCTTGGGCAACACTGCTATACTTGTAGTGCTGCTGTTATTCGCTCCATAGGAGTCAAGCTTTGACTCCTTTTACAGAAGGTCTATGGATCTCCTTCACTGTTTCTTAAGATGATGACCTTTAAGCCTGAATTTTAACTTTGGAAAAGAAGCAGGTGATGAAAAAAATTGTTTTTAACATGTTGTATATTTTGTACACACAATGGCGCACAACAGGATCCACTGCAGGTCTCGTGGTTTCTGTTCTCACACTGAAGCACCAGGACAGTCTGACCATGAAGGACAAATTCATGGTGCAAGATAAGTGAATGTTGTAAAACCCAAAAGAGCAAGCATGCTCCTGGTGGCCCTACTGATCTTTGTGGAAGGACACCGATCCCGGAAGTCTGGTCAGGTTTAAAGAGCAGTTGATGTTTGTTTCCTGCCCAAGACTGAGGTCTGTGGTGAAATCACAGGGTGCTCATACAAGTGGTCAGAAGGAGACTTATAGGAAGTGATCTAGAAATAGCAGCGGCTCAGGAAGAGCTCAAGAGGTCAAGATGACCTTCAAGGCAAGGGGTTTTTCACTTTTATGAACTTGGTATTGCAGCATGTATTTGGATACTACCTCTCTCTATGTGCATTTAAAGCACGTCATTTTCATACTGAGAATTAAAATTTGGCATGAAGCAATTCCAAAATAGTTTAGTGCTAACAAGACTATCAGTGATTTAACACTACTACTGTTGGCTTTGGTTTGTGTGCTACCTAAAAATTGTACACTGTAGACACCAACACCCACAAGAGACACATACTGTGTGATTTTGGGACACACTTAAAACTAAAACTAAAAAACAAACTCACACAGTTTATCTTGTGAATACTGAGCAAATAAATGTACAGCTCACATTCCTGCAGCTGGGCTATACAACAGCTAGATTACTGGAGAAGACTAGAAACAGAGGACAAAGCCATATCTTAATTTTGGTTGAATTTCACCGGACAGATTACCCTCTGAAATATTCATAAAAACAACTGATGATGAAATCGATCTGGAGGCTTGTGTGAAAGTCAACCCTGACCTTGAATCTAAGCAGGTCAAATAGCTAAACAGGTGTCATATCCGGCCAGGCCTCTGAACTTTTACGGCTGTTCCAACACCAGCAAGCTGCTCTGGTTTCATCACACTATGTGGGCATGAGGTTTTCCCAGGATACAAGAAGCAGCAGGCAGAAAGGAGGTACAAAACAGGTGAATGGATGGCTCTGGTTGGAAATGATTTAATCTGAGAGCAAAGCTGTAGCCAGCCTGGATTGCATTAACATCAGGTACTTTTTCCACAATGCAGAAACTCAAGAGCCACCTTTCACTTATAAAATTCAGCAAAACTTTCATTTCTTGAGCTCCATAATCAGGTTCACTGCTAATGAATTATTTAATACTAACTGAACAAACACAGAGGAGCAAGACATGGTCCCATGTTACCCAGTCAAAACATCAAACTTTCATAAGAATAAATCATAAAAAACACGACCACATCCAGGCTGGAAAGTAGCATTAGAACAGTTCCACATTCTTGTGTCAGCATTTATGCTTGTGCATATCCCCAAAGCAATATAATGCCAACCTTGCTCTTTAGTCACCATACAGGTGTGAAAACAACTGGATTTTCCTGGAACCCTTTTAACAGACGAAGATTCGTATAACCCAAAAAGACCTATAGTGCTCATTCAGCTTTATATAGTGCCAAATTAAAACAACAGTCGCCTCAAGGTGCTTAATATTGTAAGAGACCCTAGAATAATAGAGAAACCCCCCCCCCAACAATCAGACAAGGCCTTATAATCAAGCACTGGGCGACAGCAGGAAGGAAAAACTAAATTTTAACAGAATGAAACCTCCGGCAGAACCAGGCTCAGGAACGAAGGCATGGACTTCATGACCTAATTTAAAACACAATCACATGCAACAACTGATGTAGTGTGAGAACAGTAAAGGTCTTCATAGCATAAAATGTACAGAATCTGGGTCAGAGACACGGGGGAGGAGCAGGGAGCAGAGTCACTGACATGCTGAATCACCGGTCAGCTGGTGTTTGCCTGTTTTAGCTGCAAGGCTGCCGGCAGATGAAATGACAGGCTGAGGACGGCCAGACAAGATGACAAGGCTGATGATGATGATGATTTTACAGACGAGAGCATGGGTCAAAAACACAGACGATCAGCAGTGGGTTGAACAGCTGCATACTGTGTATAACTGCTGCTGTTGAGTTATAAGCTTGCTTAATTTGATTTAGGATCATAAGACTCTTTGAGAACATAACTGAATCAAAAACATGCTTAACAATACAAACACAATATAAGACATTGGTTTGTAAAGAGTTGAGACAAGGCAAAGCACAAACTTCAGAAAGTTTAAATTTATTTGATTTATATTTATATTCACTCTTCTAACTGTTCTCCTTTCTCTTCTATACATTCTCCCAGTCTACAGACTGTAGTTCACTGACTGTCTATAAATTCATAAAAGTTTTCCTCAACAATAGTGTTTTTCTCCTGACTATTGGTCCTTTGTGGAAGTAACTACTTCAGCTGCAAAATCTACTTTATAGTTCAATATTACATTATATAATAGAGTAAAATGGTTTAATCGTATCACCTCAACAAAAGATGAGTTTGTAGTTAATGATGATGTTTGCAAGCGACCATTTATTTGGTAAAGGTCAGCCGTATCTAAACAAGTAATGACGTGGCTCGCATTTTTCTCCAGCAGTCACTTGATCTGAGCTGGCTTCTTCTAGCAGGGCCTGGAATCAGAAGTTGGTTTCCTTACCTACGACCTGTATGATCTCAGCCAGCAGCACTCCGTCCGTGACGTCTGTTTGCAGGTCCTTGATCAGACGCTTGTGTCCTGACTTGGCGAGGTAGTGGTTGGCCCAGTCCGTGTAAATCTGCGGTCAGACACAAACACGAGCACGGTGTTTCAGTTACGTGCCAACAAAAATAAAATTCTGTCCAAAAAAAAGGGCCGACCCTGTCAGGTCGCCCATGTGTTTCAAACTCCATAAACACTTGAAAAACTACAAAAGCTATAAATGGATGAAGCAAATTTACGACTAATAAAATAACAGCATGCTTGAATGGGAGCAGAGTAGCCCTCTTTTCTTTTGTTGGGGGCTCCGATCTGGCATATATCCGCGTGGTATTCAAATTGGGGCCATTGTGCTCAGCCAGGGCATTCATCTCGGAGCACACGGCGGCTGTTTTCAATGGGCCATGCTGACATCACTCTCTGGGGACAGAAAAGACCCTTCACTGCCTGGGGGGGAGGAGAGGACATGGGGGGAGGAGGGGGGTGTTGGTAGAGAACGCATCTGAATAATCTGAATAGCTTCCCTCATAATTAGCTGCAAACTCTCTTTTTTTTACTCCCTCTGTGATCATAATAAGTGAGTCTCTCTTTCTGAGGAGGTAAAAAAAAATGAAGTGGCTGAAGAGAAGTTGTGCAGAAGGGTATTCCTAAAAATGAAGGAGATGTTTTTTTAAGAAATGGATGTGTCATCAACCCATCTTGATATGCAGCAATGTCAAGCTTGTCTGTAAACTGCGCAGTCTCTGTGTGACAAGTGCAACATCAGAGGAGCCCAAAGGGATTTGAAACATGTGCTTCTAAATAAAGACACCTCTCACTCCATGTCTCACTCTTGCATTCATACAAACTCAGGGACCTGCAGTCCACTAAGACATGACAGGGAAGTGTCAATCAGCATGTTTAAGTAACTGTCAGCTTTCTGCAGTAATCTCATTTCACTAGCTGGCTTGACAGCGTTTTTAGTGGATAAAGGTGAATGGCTTAAACATGAATTGAGCTGGGGTTTGGGGAAGGCCTCAGAGGGAACTGGCGGCGGCTCCCAAGCCTGGCAGAACAAAAAGCTTGTAGAACTGGGGTATCCATATATAAATAAGAACCGGAAGGGGCGTGTTTGGAGGCGTGGTCCCAGTCCTGAAATTCAGGCACTTTAACTCCAACTCTTCATTGCCAAGTAAACTAGAAATCCAGCTTCAGTGATTGGATCCTCCATCTCTTAAACTCAGCTTGGTGTACCCCTCAAACTGATTTTCAGACAGATGTTCCTTCTCTGCTTTGTACAAAGTTTATGCTTTTGATTAATCTTTCTTTTCCACAGAAGAAAAATAATGATTAGTCAGGCTGACAGATTCTTGTATTAAGATAATGGGATGCAGGTCAAGCACAAAGTAGTTTCTGCTGGCATAAATGTCAAATTCCAAAACTGATTGATTTACAAAATCCAGACACACAAGCAAGCAAACTTCATCAGTACACACTTCACTGTGAAATTCAAGTCTATCTGTCAGTCCTCAGTGAGTGCATGGCATTGTAACGGTCAAGCCTAAAAGCACATGCTTGAGGTGATGTGTGTGGCACAGTTGTGACCCTTCTTTCTTTGAATTTGCACTGTAAACAAACCTGAAGCTTTTCTGCCTCGACAGATGAATCACTGCCCTCATGAAGTCTTACAACAGGTGCGAGCACTTCAAAAAGATTCATAAACACGCACATCCGTACACTCATCATCACGCACAAGCTCAAACGCAAAAGGTTTACGATGCAAACACACGACCACACATTAAATACAAAGCGCCTTGGAGCGACATTTTGAAATTACACGGGCTGCATTCCCAAACACAAACGCACAGTTACAACAAAAAAGGTTCTGAGTGACAGGCTGAACTAAAAAAAGCCTTTAAGCTGCTGGATTAGACGATCCATTCACACTCTCAGCTGGTTGTGGAAAAAAGGAAGTGCAATCTTGAAGAGCTTTTGTGTGAATGTGCAAGCGCTCTTTGAAGTAGTTTTGGGCAGGTAAATGGAGGGCTTGGATTGCAATTAAAAACGAGGTGAAATGGGTAGCTGTCATTCACGGAGCTGTAAACCACAGGGGAGGTCAAATGGCCCGAGGGCAAGTGGAGAAGGGGGTATGGGCTTGTCGCAAGGGTAGAGATAAGTTAGCAACAGGTTCCTTTTAAGTCCCGAAAGAGACAACTTTTCAAAACACACTTTATTTCTCTGATGTTTCCAACTCGGGCAGCTCAAGCTTCAAATGCAACAGGTAAAAAAAATTCATTTTAAAGAAAGGCTTGATGCAACTTAGTGCTGCTTTCAAGAAGCAAACTTCACAGTGACCACAGGGATTTTGATCAAAAATGAACATTTTGAACTGAAGCAAATAAATATTTTAATATATATGTGAAAGGTCTAACTTGCAGTACAACTTCACAAAAACACCACCTGGAAGAGACCAAAACAGAGATAAAAGGATAGCGAATACTGAACTTACATTCACCATGTCAACAGAAACTCAATTAAGCATTAATAACAGGGCCATCCACAGTGATGCATCATTTGCTTCAAGTTTCACCCCGCTGCTGTCCAACTGAATCAGTCAACATAAGTCAGATGCATCTACATCAAAGACCTCACTCATAACTGGAACTTTGAAATAAACAGGAAAAAGAAAGAATGCAATAATGGGAATCATGTGTGGTAAACCACACATTTATTGGAGCTTCTGTGATCTGGAAGTTGCTTAAAGAAAAAGTGATGGGTGATGAGAGGCAGACATCAGATCTGGGAGGCAATTTAACAGGCTGAATACTTAATGAAGAGAAGTATTAATTCCATATTGATTCAATATCCATCTATCAAACACAGATGAGATACAACAGATTCCGGTTCAGTCTTTAATTTAAACCACTGTTAATAATATATAGACAATTTAATCACTAAGCAGATAAGAAGATAAGCAGTTAACATTATTACAACAGACAGTCCCATGGCATTATTGGCATTTCTGTGTGTAGCTGGTCACTGAGCACACAGTACACATACCGTACCTGAAAACAAAACATTTCAAGTATCAAAAATCTGTAACTATTGATTTCTAATTTTTAAACATTTATGTTTTTTATTTTACTTGTAAAATCTTTGGTAAGGTCAGGGGTCAAATATGACATGATATTTGGATGCAATCTATAATGTGATATTTAGAATCCCCATATACCAGTATCATTCCCAATGCTGCCAGTACAAACAAAGACACTTATTTTTAAATAGCTCTATATCACTTTGAGCTGATCAGGCAAATCTATTGACTTTAAGGGAAATGTCAGAGGTCAAATGTGAAATATTTTATATTTACCCCCCACCTGTAAGAATTATAGTTTCTAAGTTAGAAGGTTCTTGTCCATTTCAGACCAATAACTCACTAAGTGGAGGACCTGAAAGCATAACCTATTGTGGGTGTCCTCTGAATACATCATTTATAATACTTGAAACAGGGACTTATCATGAAATAAAATACAAATGACACTGTTCCATAAATATGAAAGCATTTACACCAACATAATGACTTACATGTTCTGTATCTCTGGTACATGTATCTGCTAATATCATGAAAACGATCTTGTTAATAACTTTACTTCCCTTGGGAGAACATACTTCTCTTATCTTCCTCACCAGTACCGTCACAGCCATATGTCAACAACACTGTGGCAGCCGGGGATCATGCAGATGCATCTTCTAAGATGGAAAATGGAAAATCCCCCATTACCCCCATTGCCATCAGGGGGTAATGGGGGTCGTTTTAGGAGTTGTAAGTTGGAGCTGTGGTAAGGGACGTTCCCATCATCAGAGAAAGCAACATGACACTGACTCATTCACAATGTCACGGACTTACAGAAACTGTAAAATGTGGCCTATCAATTCTACTGACATTTTGCTTTGGGAATATGTCACCTCCATAAACCAAATCTGGGCCTACCGGTAGTTTGCATCTTTCTTTGATATAACAGTAACAATTAGCAGCGCAGTCTGATGGTATTTGGAGAGTTACAGATATCTACTGTTTTTGCCCTGGGCTTAAGGACCCTGGATTTGAAACTACAGAAAGACATTGAGATTGGAGTTGGAGTGTTAACCATCAGAATCACTTAGACACTGTGTCCATCCATCATGTAGAAGTGGTAATCACCAGACGCCCCATGTTACGATATTATCATGATACTTCATTCTAGATATTATTGCAATTTCTAACATTTTGTGACATTCTGAGTATTGGAATAACAAACTGTTATTTATCACCTTTTTCAACTTGGTTAAACTTTGTCAATATTTGTTTTAATTAGACTCAATAAGATTAAGTTATCTCACTTCAGTTATTTGTTTTCTGCTGCAACACTGAAAGCATTTCAAGCACACCAACACTGAAACCTGACATAAATGCTGCCATTATACAGTCAGTCTGGTATCAGTGTGCGATTGTATGGAGTCTACAGTAGATTTTCTCTTCATCGCTTGCCATTTAGTCAAAAGATTCTTTCAACAGTGAGCCATGAAAGCCTGGACCTAACTGCATCATCGTGCTCACATAATAATAATGTTCCCTTTAAGGCTTAAAATTGGAAAAGCATCAGTTCTTCAAAGCCTCTAACAAACATTGATGAGTCATTCAGACTGCTGCATCTTTCCTTTTTTTTTGTCTGACAGAAACGCACAGATCTGCTTCACATCCAGCATCCCTGCTGCCTCAGCTTGCTGAGTCACCAAGCTGGTGTGGGATGCCTACAGAAGGGCATGACGCACACAGGCCATCCCTGCAGTGCTCGGTTGGCCCTGTCAAATAGAAGTTGAGGGCAGCCAGAGCCTCACACTGGGAAGTGTGCCCTCAATTTGAAGGGCACTTTCTGAAAACTGAATAGTTCAGATGCATAAGTTTGGCAAATGTCACTCGGCTGAGGACAGAAGGATGAGACAGACTGATGTGTTTGTGTACTTCCTGCGGGCATGTTTGCTTATTTCAAACTCTCACGCAGCTGGAGCAAACACTTTTTATTTCTTTTGCTCTTTTATCTCTGTTGTTTGCACTCACTCACTTGAGAAATGATAACTTGTTCACTAAAGTAAACACTGCACTCTATCTAATCTGATGCTTGTCCTCACTCTGCTGCAAGTGACTTTTTTAAGTACCTAAAACTTGGTTATCAACCGTTTTTTTGATCATATTCAATTGAATTGAATTCAGTATTATTTATATAGCACCAAATTACAACAGCAGCCGCCTCAGCACACTTTACCACACATACTGTAATGTGAAGACCCTACAATAATACAGAGAAAACATAACAATCAGACAACACCTCTGATCTGAGCAAGCACTTGGCAAGAGTGGAAAGGAAAAACTCCCTTTTAACAAGAAACTCTCCATCAGAACCAGCCTCAGGAAGGGGCAGACATCTGCAAGTGATGGATAAATGTATAAATGCAGAGAGAAGAATAAGAAACACTCAGTGCATCATGGGAAGCTGTCAGTAGCCTGGGCCTATTGCAGCGTAACTTTGTTTCTAGTGTTTGCATGTTTAAGGACAGTGGGAAATTTTAGCTAGCAATGGACAATCATCAATAAAATTCTATACCAAATTATTGTTATATTAGAGTTAATGGAATTACAGTAAACATACTAAAATAACCACACAGCTATCAGGCTTCCCCTACACACACACTAAAAAACTGTCAGTACTTTTTGTTTAATTTGCGCATTCCAAAAACAGAAGCGTCTAATTTTACCACATGTGTTCAGCAATATGCTCAAAATGTTTTCTTGGCATTTTGGATTTGTATATTTTTAGTTTGGTGATAATGATGCGTTTCCTTTTTTTTCCAACCGCAAAGGTTTTCGAATTGTTTCATAACCGAGAGGTGTGTTAATTTTCTCCACTTGTCGAGGACCATTTAGTCTTTCCACTGAAGTTCAAGTGTAAAAATCACAAACCAGCCGCAATATTTCTCACATTTTCACACGGCATTAAACCACAACACCTGAGGTCTGTCCTTCGAAGCACAGTTCTCACATACGTCGATGGCGCAGCAACAATTATGTTGATAACTTCAGGACTATTACCCTTATTACTTTCAGGGTTCAGTAAGCAACCTAAAAAGCGCTGTGCTTAACACGCCATTATGAACTAATCTACCAACATGAGCAAGAACTTTAAGGAGAACGCAGCAGGACCAAAGCTGCCATAAAGTGCTATCTCTCACAAAAAGCTTTCATAGGGAGCCAGGACTTAAACAGCTCTTGTTATAATTCAGGTAATGGCCCTGAGTGCTGAGTCTACAAAAGACATGCTCTGATAACAATGCTTTCTTCTACCTTTTCAAAAGAAATCTACCTCGTCAAACACAGACCAACCTAAGTTGAAGGCCTCTTCCTGCGACTATTTAGGGGTTTATAAGGCAAAACTAAATCCCAGCACTGAGACTCCATTCATTTATTAAACTCGTAGCATACCCATTTCGGTAAGGAGGAATCTATTATAATTCCATGCTGTTCCTGGAGATCAGTTTCTACCCCTGACATGTCTATTTCAAGCTGACCTTTCCTCTTGCACTCTCTCCCCAGTCTGCCTTCTTAAATCCTGAAGTAAATGCATACTCTCTATCATTTCTTATGTTGTTTTATCTTCACCAAAAGGTAGATAAGTATTTAAAAAAAGCTTTCATAACACCCCTGACACAAGTACTCCCTGGTTTCTTACCACTTTGTAGGCTTCACAGGAGAAGCGGCTGTAGCTTCTGGCTGGCACCCTGAGCCCGCTGTACCCCGCCATGTGGGGCCACAGGTCGATAAACACGAATATCTGGGTGAAGATAACTTCAGATTTTGAAAATCCTTTAGCTTCAAAAAGACCAAAAGATAAGAGCACTTCGTGCGCACTGGAACAGATAAGTGGTCATGCTGTGTGCCCCCCCTCACATACACATCTCTGTGACAACGTCTGTCTGGCTTGCTTGTAGGAAAGGGGCATGCTTTATTCCTCCATAAATGTACTTCTCTCTTATCTCACCGTGTTTTAGTCAGCTTCATAGTGACGTCTCAGACAGTCTGACACTCTTTTAATCTTCCTCTCCCTCTCCCTCTCTCCCTCCCTCCCTCACTGTCTGTCATTCACTGAGTCAGACACCTTGACTCAGTTCCTTCTTCTGCTACGAGTGGAGAGACTGTCAAAAGAAAACTAACTTAGAAACGGAACCTTTTATGTTTAATACTTGAGAACTGTGTTAGGGAGGATTGCTGTGTTTGGAAAAGACAAACAAGACAAAAACCCAAAACTCCAGCGTGAAAGACTGTTAACTGTCAGGCTTTCCCTACATAAGTTACCTACATTATCGGTGGCCCAACCTGCATGTAACAGTTCTTCAATTAAGCCGTGTCTTCTGTTGTACTAGGGGAACATAACTGTTGCTGATTCAGGCAATGAGAAAGAAATCAGATTCTGAAGTTTCCTACTGTTCGTGGTGCTTCACAGCACACCGTTGCTCCCTGTGTCGAAGACAGATTATATAAATATGATGGATGTCTTTGCTCCTCACACTTAATGACAGGACACTTTAGTGACCTTCATGCACACCTGGTGCTGTACTTTACAGCAGGCGCGCACACACACGCACGCACGCACACACTCAAATACAAACACAAAAATACGATTGGTCTCAGGTGTCAGGGGTGGGCTGTGCTACTTCCCAAATCCAGCCATCATCTTATGTCATCAGCAGTGTGCTGCTTCACATTCACAAAGGGACCTCACACCTTACAATGTCACTAAAACAAATACAAACTTCAAGTGTGGGTCTCAGAGCAGCTTCACTAAAGAAACTCTCCATACTTTGCTTAAGAAAACACATATCTGCACTGCAATGTGCTGCCTTCTACGGGCTTTTAATCTGATGACTTCTAAATCGTATTAAAATAAATAAAGACAAATACACCCTCCAGTTTTCTCTAACATTAAAGACTTTTTGTGGGACAGCACGGTGGCGCGGTGGTTAGCACTATTGCCTCACAGCAAGAAGGTCGCGGACTTGAATCCACATCCATCTGGCTAATTCTTCTTCCAAATACATCTGGGGTTAGGTTAACTTAGTATTCTAAATTGCCCATAGGTGTGAATGTGAGTGAGAATGGTCGTCTGTCTCTCTGTGTTAGACCTGCAAAAGACAGACGACCTGTCCAGGGTGTACCCCACCTCTTGGCCTGTGGCAGCTGAATTATGCTCTAGTGATATAACATGGATGAATACATGCATTTAAGATTTCTCTTTCCCACTTTTTCCAAAGTAAAGGATGACCTCTTTAACACCCTGAAAAACTACTTAGAAAACGTATTTTTGTGGGTGACCCCTCCTGCTGCCTAGACATGCTGAGCCATATCGATGAGGACTCAGCATCCCTCCGTGCTGCTGCAGGCTGAGGGTGACATTTGGCAACACATCCCCTCTGACCCATTCTGGGCTGGCTAGCAGATGGCTGGTGGGAGATGATGGATGGACTGAGTCACTTACACAGCAATCAAGAAGTGAGGGGTGGGAGTGGTACATAGGGGCATCCTACTTACCCAACAGTGGTATATTTTTCTGTCACTTCTGACACAGTCTCAACAACATTCACTGTGAATGCAGGAAACTTGCTCGTCTTAAAAAAAAACAGAAACACAGCACTGGGCAAAGGGAATTCTCTGCACAGCTCTCAGTGAGCACTAGCAGACACAAACAGATGGCTTCTGAGAAAACAAGCATCACAAAGGTGTCCTGGTCTGACAGAAATGACAACAGTCTGCTCTACCAGCTGCTGTGCCATGCCCTGCGCTCTAACACTGAAATTTTCAATGCTTGACCAGTGGGTGGTCAAACAGACTTTCCATAGCAACACTTTATGATGTACTATAACTACAAAACTAGAGGCGAATGCAAGCTTAAGTCAGGGAAGCAATTCAAGAAAAAAAATCAAGAAAAAGGTATATAATACTAATAATACAAATAGTTTTATATGTATTTATCTTTATCTTATTTCTTCTTTTTAAAATAATTATTCTTATATACCAGACAGGTTGCAGTGACCATACTATGAAAAACACCTGAAATTACCTGGAAATAGCAGTAAGTTTTCCCCTTTCCAAACACAAGCCATTCAAACACAAGCCTTCTAAATGTCTAAACATTCCTTTGCTACAGTGGAAAAAGTTTACTGGGTGTCTTTCCCATCATCCGTCCTGACAAACCAAACATAAACGTTTTAAAGACGGAGTACGAGGTGCATGTTCTTCATACAGTAATCCCACCAAACCAAAAACAAACAAAAACAGCACAAAGGCATTTGTGCTGCTTTCTTTTTCTCTCCTCTTCATTAAAAGTGTATCTGTGGCTGCAGCTTTTCCTTTGGTGTCATGAGCAGGATACACTATGGTTAGTTCATGGTCTGTAAGGCCCTTGGCAGCGATCCACTCCATGCCAGTGTACTCACACTGTCCTCTCAAGTGGCTTTAACCCACAGAAAACTGAACCAGGCCAGCTTTAAATAAGCCCTCGTGCCTTTGCTTACTCTCTGTTTGGCACATGAAAGACATGTGGCTTTGTGAGGCATGGAGGCCATACTAGGCACATGTAGACAAACGACTTGGCCAGAGCTGTGCTGTTAAGAAGATAGGAAACAGGGCCAAGAGACGGAGTGAGTATGTGCTGGCACCTGTACTTGTCAAAAGTGATCTGAAGACCATGGGCTGAAAAACATCATCAAGTAATCGATAAAAAGAAAAGAGCATTTGCATCCAGCAGCGAGATCTGTGAATGTACAGAAAGGTTCTTCCAGCATATGAGAGAGAAGTGAATCATGAGTACGTCAAAATTCCCCAAAGTCGTGCACGGCTGAGACGGCACAGCAGTGTCTGCTACGCAACATGTAATCAACATCAATTTTGAGACATGCAGCCTGATGCACATGAGGGCACAGCAGCTGTTATAAAGGCAATTTTGGTAGTGATGTTAGAGCGAAACAGCTTCATCGTGGTCCTTGAAAATCAGCAGATATATGCAGCATCTGAGGTGTGAGCTCCAGAACTCTACAATACCACTGCTGTTGTTTTAACTCTCCTGCATTTGGAAAAGCACTTATCCACCATACGATTACTTTTTAAGCCCTGTATAATGTATATTCAACCTTCAATCTTTATACCTTTGAGTCTGATGTTAAATTCCACAGCTTTTTCAGTTCAAAATTGGCCAAAGATTGCTGCTGCTTTCACATCCTTCTATTCAACCAAATGTTTGGGTGCATTATGGTTACAGTGCATGCCATGTACCTGTGATTTCTTAGGATCAGCCACTTGACTTTATCAAATGCAACTAAGTACATCAGTTTTTAAAAGGAAAAAACAGATGTGCTTTGAGTTTACTTATATGAATTTTCAGAGAAGAATAATTTAAGAAGGGGTAGGTACGGCATGCCGTGGGTGCGGTGTGCTATTGAGAGCTTGAGTTTGTCATGCATGGGTATAGCCTTGACGGTGTAGAACATCACAACTATTTGCGTAACTGAAAACAAAAACATGGTTTTACTCCTCTGCATATGCTGGCATGACTCAGGATCAGTATTAAGCACATCATTCTCGCATTTTGATTTATGCTGCATGGGTCACACATCGACAAAAGAATCTTGACAATCAAATAATCAATAGACCTGTTCTATAACAGAGAGAACTATGGACATCGACTATACTTCATAATAAAAAGAAAGGTCATTTTAATTTCTCTAAGTGTGTGCACATGTTGGGCTGTGCGTGCCTTTGTCAGCCCCACTCTATTTCACAAAGGCACATGGAAAACACACAATCCCCCTCCTCATTTGAGTTGTGTGTAGGTTAGCAGTGTGTAATTAAGCTAGCCCTCTTATCAGCTCATCTCAAGGCTTTGGCAATAACCTCCTCTGCTTCCATCTCCCCTTCCTCTCTGGGCTCACAGGAGATCCAGATAAGGAACAAGGCTGAAAAAGAGAAAGATGTGGAGAAAGACAGAGAAAAGAAAAAGAGTGTGTTCTGTCCGCTTCCGTCGTTACGTGTAAACTCAACAGGATGCCTATTATCCTAACAGACTTTTATTAAATCTGCTGCTTCCTACTTTTATCATATACATCAGTCATTACACAGACCCTCCCCCCCCCCCCCCATTTGTTTGCACCACAGGACCCACCTGCACCTGACCGGACCTGTGTTTTATCTCACTGTCCCAGATGCTGTTGAATTTTTACCATCTCTGTGCCATCATACTTATATGACACCAAACAGTAGGCAACAAAGCCGCAAGCAAACCTGATTTTTTCCCCCCCTTAAATGCTATAAAGGGGAACACATACACACACACACACACACACACACGCACACAAATGTGCTACACAACTCAGTTTAAAGCCTTAGATAAGCCTGTTTTAACTTTCCATGCAGACATCAAAGTGAAGCTAGTATCAGGTGAGGGAAAATCAAGATGCATGCCTTCAGCATTTTCTTCTGATATTAAAACGACCGCCACTAATCCACTACAGCTAACACTGTAGCTGCGGTAAGGTTTTGGACTGATGAGACAAGCACTTTTACTGACACATAAACACAAAGTGAAGAAAAAAATGTTCTGATGTTACAGCTTCAGGGAAGGACGTGAATAGAAAGAGCTGTCAACAACAGAGAGAAGCCTACATACTTTTCTATATGCACAGTCAAGAACTGAAATGCATGGTTTTCTGATTTCATATGGGTGGTTGACCTTTGTCATGATCTGGAAGTGTTCACCCTACCAGTTTCATGGTGAAATTGTTCTGCTCCCAGCGGCAAAACATCACACTCATGTTACGTCGTGCAGTTTCCTTCCTCAGAGACACCTGCCTCACACTGAGGAAGACTGTTGCTTGCCCAGCCAAACCAAAATATAAGCCATTTGTAGCAGGTCTAGAACAACCTGCACTGAGCAGAGCTGTAGCAAAATACAGAAAAATCCACAAATTAAAAAAGAATCCAATTGCAAGTTTGAATCCCGACTGGGTGCACCGTTGGAGATCCAGGGAGAACAGAAGAGCTACTGCTTGCTGGAGCCCCAGCAGGTCTCTGTATGCCTGGGAGGGGGGGAAGGAGCTCAGTCCCTCAAGTTTCTCTCCACCCACTCTGGGACATAGGAGGAGGGAAAAATAAAGGCAGGAGGTGAAAGGCAAGAGGCGCTCCGCGGCTTCTGCTGCCGCTCTGAGAGGCAGCCAAACCAAACGCGGTGGAGAAGAAGCAGGAGAGGATTCCCCCTCATGCTTGGCCCACAGCAACACATTGTGCTATTCCTCTTCAATGGACTATTGGTCATATGGGGAGGGGACAGCAAGAGAAAGGGACAGGCCTCTTAACCTTTCTACCACCCCTCCCCCGACAGTCTACCCCATACATGACAAAAAAGTGAGCACAAAAGACAAAAAAGGGATGATCGGTGCTCCCTTGATAGCAGTGGAGAGAATAAATAGTGAGAAGTGCAGAGCCAAAGTCCAAACCACGTAAAGCTCAATGCTAACCGTAAGTTTTCTATTTATTATTTCTTTAACCAGCTCCTCTGCTGCCTGTTAAATTTTTTTTTTTTTTTAAGCCAAGTTTTATTTTTCCCAACCATAGAAGGAACAGTCCGCTCTCTGATCAGCCGTCACCCGCAACACACTGCAGCAGCTGCATGTGTTTATTTATGTGCATGCGTACAGTGGGTTCATAACCTAAGCATTTATGTATGTGTGAGTGTGTATGTAAGAGTCCACAGTACAGGATGCCCTGCGTTTGAGCGCGTTCCAACCCCCTGTGCACACACGCCGCAACCACCGACCACAAATTACAAGCTGAATTTGAATTTTGGGAAAGGCCCAAGATTTACAGAAAGTTCCCACAGTAGGGGGATGCCTGATCGCTTCCAGCAGGCGGAACAAAATGCTTTAAGCTTTATGAAACAACAATAACACTGAAACCATGAAGACAGTAGAAAGTAATGAAAGAAAGGGTTTGCTTTTCAACGGCATTTTACAGAGGTGTGGACTCGAGTCACATGACTTGGACTCGAGTCAGACTCGAGTCATTAATTTTATGACTTTAGACTTGACTTGAAAAAATGTTCTAAGACTTGTGACTTGACTTGGACTTTTACACCAATGACTTGGGACTTGAATTGGACTTGAACCGGTTTACTTGAAAAGACTTGATATTTTACCCCAAATATAAAATTTAACATGCATATTATATAGAGATTGAAAATGTGACGTCATTCACGGGTAGAACCGCAAAGGATTCTGGGAACTCGTGGCAAGCGGTACTAGCGCACGCAGGCTTTCAATTAAAATCAGTTATACAGCGATAAAAAGAAACACAAAAATGTCAAGAAGCCGTTGTATTATTAACTGCAATAGCCGGTCGCATGACAGCCACGGGAAGCCGACGGGTAAAGAGATCGGTTGTTATCGGATTACGTCGTTGAAGAGAAATTGTTCAAGCCATGTTTCCGAAGTAACAAAGACGCGACGGGTGGCCTGGATTGCAGCCATTCAAAGATCAAATATAACGTCCCAGAACCCTCCAGCTCACAGGTTAGTCTGCTCCAAGCATTTACACGAAGGTCAGTGTTTTTTAGTAGTTAATACGTCATTTTTCTTAACATAATTGGTGATATAGGTTACAAGCAAGTCTGGCGCTGAACAGAAATTGTCGCGCTATGCTCCTTTGTTTATTGTGCATAAATAGTGAATTGTCCTGACACAATATTGCGAAATTATTTCCACTACTAATTAATTACCGTTGAGCTCAAAGGTCCTATTAATAAACTGTTAAGGAATGTGTATTTATGACGACGATTTGTGAGACTGGTAAACTTATGATACGTACGATGGTCTTTCGTTCTACACGGTGCATTTCAAGGTCCTGTACCCATCCGTAGGTAAACTGTACCTGGGCTTGTTGCAGTGACCTGAAGTTACTAAACTTCATGAGTCTATGCACTCACTCCAAGAACCGTGTAATTATAAATATGCATATAAATATGCTAGGATGAGATAGCTGACTTCATCTAACTAGCAAATGTTGTCCAGGCTACGTTGGTGATACAGTTTTTTTTAATGTGTATGATATTTTTGTCATGCGATTTTAAAGCTGGTCCTACAACCGCATCCAAGAATAACATGCAGCTTATCTCAGAACTGTTGGTGAAAATTATTCTTGGAGCTAGGTTTAATTGAGCTGCATTTTAAAGAGGTGCAATTTCACAATTTGTGTATATTTTCTAAGTTCACTATTTTGTCATGTGTTGAGAAAAACACAGATTTTAAAATTACATGGTCTAATATTTACATTTAGCATATAACTGCAACATTATTTTTTCGTTTGTTTTTTTTTAAAGACTCGAAAGGACTTGAAATTCAAAGTTTCAGACTTGTGACTTGACTCGGACTTTTACACCAGTGACTTGAGACTCGACTCTGACTTGCCTGACATTACTTGAGACTTGACTTGAGACTTGAGGATAAAGACTTGAGACTTACTTGAGACTTGCAAAACAATGACTTGGTCCCACCTCTGGCATTTTATACTGCCAAAAAAGAACAGAGATGCAGCTTACAGCCGTCCAAGGCAGGTTTTCTACTCGGTGACTGAGAGGAAATGTGCATTTTATGTTTTCATATTCAGAGCTCAAAAGCGCCGTAAACTTGAAGTCAACACAATCAACTGTCAGTGGCTTTCAGTTAAAATAATTACTCTGTACATGATTGAGATTCAAGTTTTGACTTGACCCTGTAATTGTGTTTGTTCCTTGCTAGTGATAGTGACACCCATCACAAGTGTTTTGCATAAAGAAAAAAGAAAAACAACAACTGAAAAATCATGACAATAAAACCGAGGGTAGCTAAAGACTGAGTTAAATATCAATATGTTATTCAAATCACAAAGTTAATGATCTTATTTTAGTGCGTTAGTATGCAATGAAGGCAGCACAGTGGCACGGTGGTTAGCACTGTTGCCGCACAGCAAGAAGGTCCTGAGTTCAATTCCAACATCAGGCCAGGGTCTTTCTGTGTGGAGTTTGCATGTTCTCCCCGTGTTTGCGTGGGTTCCCTCCGGGTACTCCGGCTTCCTCCCACCGTCCAAAGACATGCAGCTTGTGGGGATAGGTTTAGGAGTGAATGTGAGTGCGAATGGTTGTCTGTCCCTGTGTGTTGGCCCTGCGACAGACTGGCGACCTGTCCAGGGTGTACCCCACCTCTCGCCCTATGACAGCTGGGATAGGCTCCAGCACCCCCCGCGACCCTGAAAAGGACAAGCGGAAGCAAATGGATGGATGGAGCATGCTAATTTACCATTTGAAGGCAGAAATATGTATACTAACAGCCATTAAAACTGTGACTTCACAAACCAAAAGTCAGCCTGCAGCACAATGATGCCATTACTATAGAAGTAAAAGGCTCGAGATACATGTATTTCTATAAGGATAGCTATCTATAGCCCCTCGTCCAGCTTAATGGGTTAGCTAACAAAGGCAAAATGGCTAACGCTAAAGCTATCTTGAATCCAGAGTCAACCTAGGGTCAAAGCACTTAGGAGGAAAATTATAGAGGTGAATGAAAAATTTAACAGAGTCTATGTCCTGTCTTCTGAAGCTACCGAAACTTACGTTAATAACTTGTAGCAGATTTTCTTTGGTAAGTTCAAATATGTCAGGTAAAGGTGGGTGTACAACGGCTCATTTTCATTTGATTATTTATCAATGAAAATAATAGTAGCAGAGCACTTTGTTTTCAGTATTTAATGACAGAAGAACCTGTAATAGACTGCAGTTTGGGGGAAATGATCAACTTTAATACTTTCTTTTATTATGAAAATAACATTTTGTATCAGAAAAAGCTGTCAATTTTAGAAAGAAAACTGAAAATCGAAAAAAAAAATTGGAATTGTTGCTTCTCTAACAAATTGTTAGAAAGTTGCTGATTGTTTTTATGTTGTTCATGAAAGAAAAGGAACTGAATTTAGGGGATATGGACACACACTGACAGTAAGCAGCTACTTTAGCAAGTAGCTGCACCAACATGTTAAAAATGTTCATGTTGTATTTGTAGCTTTTTAGCTGATTATCAGATGGTTCCTATTCTTTAAACAGGCAAAAACACTGCAGGCATCCTGCCTTTTCTATGCTATAGTTCAAGTGATAACCACCACAAAAGAAAAGCCAATCAACACAGCCTCCCACACCACTGAAACATCAGTCTCCTACTACACGTAACTGGCATTGATTTAATGATATTCTGGCTCTACAAGCGGAGAATGTGTCAGCATTTAGTGCTTCTGTTTAACTGTTTTAGTCCAAGTCTTCAACAAGCTCATTAAGTGAAGTCACAGTGAATGGGCTGAGTATGGTCCTTTCACAGTCCCAGATAAACCTTAGTGTGTCGGGGACAATGGGGATAACCCCATCATGGAAGGGTCTTTGTTTTGGGGGACCCAAACCTCTGTGTTCTCAAAGCCTGGGGAGGAAGACTGCAATAATAATGGGGGTGAAGGGGTGGGATGGACCTGCTGCCTGGCTGTGCTGTTCTGGATGGAGGTGATTTGGGGGTGGGAGGGATTGAGGGACATACGGACTTACTGGAGAGGCAGCTGTGGAAATAACGGCAGATTATATCCTTTCTCTCTCTATAGCTTTGACATTGTCTTGTGTCTAAACAAACTAAATACCTAAAGGTTATTGCAGGTACAAAAATTAGGTAATCACGCATCATTCATTTTTTCTACTTCTTTTTCTGCAAATAAGTGAGTAAGATAGGACACTACAACCTAAGAGTGGTGGACAACTTGACACCTGGGAATGTTAAGGAGATTAAATCTCAGAAGTGAAGTCAGTGAGACACTTGCCTATGCTACAAAAACAAAGCCCTTAATATAATCAGAAGCAAAGGTATCTTGAGGAAGTAAAATGTCTTTTTCAAAAAAACATTTTTTTAACCTAAATTCAGCTTTTAAAGCACTGTCATGTGGACAGATTAACTCTTTGATGGCAGAAAATGGCATGAATGTGTGCTGGGGTGGCTGTAGCTCAGGAAGTGGAGCAGGTCATCTATTAATCAGAAGGTTCGAACCTTGGCTGCTCCGGCTTGCATGTCAAACTATCCTTGGGAAAGACACTGAACATGTTGCTCTATGATGATTCACATTCTGATGATTTCATCACAGCGTGAATGATAAATAGAAAACACTAGAAAAAAGTGTTTATAGGAATGGATGAATGAGACATGTTGTGTGAAGTGGTCTGAGTGCTTGAGTAGAAAATCTATATAAGAACCAGTCCATTTACCATGTCTCCCCACAGTAAGACACCATACAGGCAGACAGATGTAATACCTGCTAAGCTTTAAATGAGTATTAACTACAGTATCTTACACATTTACTACTTTCAATTGTTGAATTTAAGGGTATGACGCAAGCATAAGAAAATTACATTTATAACATATTAACTGGGCACAGTGCTGCACTCAACATAATGTTAAACTCACCTTCAGTTTGTTCTGTTCGTATAAAGCAAAGAAAATGTTATTACAGTTGTCTGGTGTCCCATTACAAACCTGATTAGAACAGTTTGGATCCAAGGATGCCATCTGGGCCCATCTACCACAGCTACCAGCTGAGGCCACCTTAGTGATGTCTTATTGATGAAACAGCATCTAAACACACCAGATAGCCCAGTCCAGTCACAGACTGGAAAAGGTTATCTAATCCAGCAAAAAAAGCACAAACTGTTCACAAGTCATTTGATATTCTTAAATAATATGTAATCCCTGAAGGGAGGTTAACTGTTTAAGTAAAATAGATTGGTTTATTCATGCATGCTTCGGAGCAGGTGAAGCTGGTGTCTTCAAAGTTACGGTACTTAATGTGTTAAGGATCTGGGAGAGGCTTCTTGAATGACAGATTTACAGCCCAGCTCCTGGATTCAGCATTTATCAGCAAGCCTAAACCAGTCCAACTGAGTAAGCCCAGACATGCAGTACAACACACACAAACACAGTACAACGCATACATACTTTCATTGTGATTCTAGCCAGGTTGTAATCAGAGCAATAAAACGGCATGAGAAACTCCCTGAAGCTGGATGGAGAAATCCATGCTATCGTCTTTTCTCAAGCAGGCAGTGTCTACAGAAAGCCAGGCAATATTTCATAGTTGTTTTATGTCTATTTACACTCAACAATCACATCAAACCCAGAGCACAGCTGAGAACCATACAGACAGATGGTGATACGCTTAACATTTAGGAAATACAGTATATACAATACATATCTAAATATTTGGCCAAAAATGTAACTATCTCTTCCAAATAAGTGCGTTAGATAGAACATTAAACTTCCCGTTTGCTACTTGCTTGATCATTTAACAGCACCAAACGTTACTATAACACCAGATCTCAGAAGTGAAGATTGTGAAAGAAGAGTCAGAGCTGAAGGGGAAAACAGCCTTAAACACAAACATAAGGCTCTAAATGCAAAAAGAAGCAACCTATTAGCAACCTTCTTCGTTCATTCATTTTAAGCTTATCTTAACCGACAGTGTAGAGCGGGAGGAGCATGGATTAAAAAGAGCTTGTGGAGATTTAATGTACACTACCATTTTTTACATTTCATTTGAAACAATCACCTCACAATCATGCTTACACACCTAATCAATTACCAAAAACACTTTGACCCTCTGGGGATTAGAGAAAATTCAAAATAAATTCAAACTTCTGTGCCTAATTCTTGTTTTTTGTTTTTTTTTTAAACATCATTGAAGATGCCTGGCCTGGAAAAAAAAATCCAGCACAAAATACCATGATCTTCATGCCCATGATGAGTATATGTAACTTTTGGCCACATATATATGTATATGTAATCTACTCAACAGGATTTCTGTGCCGTCTCTTCATATTATATCAAAGTTCCAATTTTTCCTAGCTTTGAACATGTAATTTTTCTTTGTACGGTTCATCTGTTTAAATCTAACACGTCGCATCAAACTTTCATGACCATCATATGTCATTGGCTCCCTGCTGGCTCTATGGATGTCATAAAGTTATCCAACAGAGTGTCGGTCCAGCAAGACCCTTGGTGCGATCCTCTGGGGAGGGTGAGCTCAGCCCTGCTGACCTCTACCTTCGTTTTCTACGTCGCCTGCTGCTTCCAGACTGACATGAAGCTGATTGTGTTAGTCTGAGCACTCTGCCGTGCAGATTCCTCACGCAGCGCCACCCACCATAACCCGCTTGTCTGCACAAATGGGGTCCTTGTGACAACTAACACAAGGAAAGCAGAGAAGGAGAGAAACCAAAGTGAGGAGGGCACCTTGGAGGGAGATCAATGGAAGGATGTTGACTCAGGAGAAGCAGATGCCCAGTCTTAATTAATATGGTTATGTCCTCAGCCATGACCTCACACAGGAAGGACAGGGGTCGACCACACAGGAAGTGGAATCTGATCGAGATGCATTAGGCAGAGATGAAGTCATTACAACTGTAGCCAACTGTCACATGATCACATATATGCTTGAGAAAAAATACTGCAAAGAAAACACAAAACCATCATGGTCATTTATCGATAACAAAAACTGCTCGATGATTTTACAGCTTCTTGCTGTCTTGACTGTCATTTTCCCACACTCTACGTCAAATGCAACTTTTTGATTATTTAGTTCCATACATGAGCACATTTATTCTAACAAGTAAACCAGGCCTGAAAAGCTCCCACATGCAACATTTTTAGATAAAACAAACTCTGATTAAGACAACAATATTTAATATTCATGAAATTATAAATGAAATCAGCACTTAACCTAAACACATACACTGCTCGGTTCTTTATCTCTGCACCATTTCACACTGACAAGGTGCTCAGGGACCTATTGGAGGACAAGCTGCCTCCTCATTTCAGATAAAAGCCACACATCCCAGTCTCAGTATATCTGACCGTTTTCAGTCTGTGCCTAAAGCATCTGCTGGTATCACAGCTACTGGGTTGTTTCAGCCCAACCTGATAAATCTGCAGGATGACCGCCTCTGTGTTGTCTGACACAGGACACACACAGGTGGCGATGCAGCGCTTGCACTGGCTTCCTCCTCCCTCACAGTGATAATGAAATGTGTGATTGGCTACTGGTTGAAAACCTCTTATCTCAAACGTGTCAGCTGCCAGGAATTAAAGAAATCCACCTCGGTTTCCAGACTGACAACAGTGACATCTGAAACCACAAAATGATAAAGTGTATAACCTGAATTCATGAGGATCACTCACAACACCTAACAAGACATGGCCCTTTCTCCTGGACTCATTGTCTGAATCCTGCAGTGTGTTGAATTCTCTGTTATTCCTTTTGAACAATGAAATCTACAACAAAGAGTCACTCAAACATCCATAAAATTTAACTTCCACTTGCAGTGCCTTCTGTAGAGACATATGTGTATGTGTGGCCTTTTGTCATGGTAATAAAAAAGAAGCAATATAGTCACCCAGCACCCCCACCCAATCTGACCTGCTCCAGGCAGGCAGGAAGACATTAGCAATCCAATGCAGGATGACAGTTTTCTGCCTTTCACTCTCACCTGCTGGGCTGTGTGTTAAAAAGGCTTAGGTTGGATGTAAGCACCATAAAAAAGTCATTACTGCCTTTCACAGGATGCTGATGAGAGACCCAGCGTATGAGAGGGGTCAAGTGAAATGGGCTTTAAAGGTTGATGCTGACATTTACAGGCCAATAATGCTTTTATTAAATATTTTCTGCATTTGTTCGATTGCTTTCACTTGTCCTGTTTCATGCTTAAAGCTCTGTGTAGTATTTTTGCTTCTTTAGAATCAAAGAGCTTGAAAATCTTCCAAACTAACATTTACACAGCATAACTGAACAGCATAACTCTTTATATCTGGAAAACAAACAACTGTTAGTCAAATGATATACATATGTGTATGTGTGTGTGTGTGTGTGTGTGTGTGTGTGTGCTTGCATATATAATCTCTACACTTTCATCACCATCAGTCAGTACCTCCCGTTTAAAGGTCATTTAATTAGCTTTGTATACGTAATTAAATTGCTTCACACATGTTACTTGATACATATGTTTGTCAGTCATGCAATGGACTCAGACTCAATTTTAATTTTGAAACTGGAGAAAATGATAATCTCTGGGATTTATAGATTTTTATGAATGGAAGGAATTACATTAACAGAGCCTTGTGTTAGTAATGTATCTGTTACCATGATGATTTAATATCTAAACGAAGCTCTTTATTACCAGCCCCATAAAATGAGGGCCTGTCTTAATTGTAGTTCGTTGTTTGTTTCCACACTGTGTTTTGAAGTGATTGGGATTCAGCTCACAGGCTGAAATGAGCTTTTGTAATGAGTCTAATAAAGCCAGTCTTTACAGACAGTCTGCCTTATGCCTGCATCTGGAGAGATGCTTATTAAGATAGTAGCTCCTTATCACACTGGCACACAGACAAATCTCTCTGTGTGAGTGAGCGTGTGACTATGTGTGTTTGTGAGTATGTGTTTTTAATGCCTTATAAAAGGACTACGTATGCTGCACATTGTACCAAAATGTATTTTTCAGGATCTCCTGCCGCCAGTGTGACTTTCAAAAATTCTTGGTTTGAACCTTTACCCTTTGAAAGCTGTAGCTGAGAATTAATGAGCTGGCAATAATGAACAATTAGATTACAAAGAGGGAAAAGAGGGAATAGGGGTGGGGGGCAAAGAAGGTAGAGAGCGAAGGTGCTCAGGGTCAAAACTGAGGCATTTATAATGAAAAGAGAAGCAATGACAGATGCCTTCAATGACAGGAATAACCTACATTCACACCCACACGATTCATGGTGTCTGCGGATGGAAGAAGGCGCAGGAGAAAACTCAAACACCAGAGGGCAGTAGAGTATCTGTTCAAGGCAAGGCGCTCAGGAATAACAGTATGGGAAAAAGTTAAAGGTCACAACAGCTGAACAGCAGTCATTTCTTATGATGTCACACATTAGAGGGAAAGACAGTACACACACACACACACACACACACACACACACACACACACACACACACACACACACACACACACAGAAAACAGCTTCAAATACCATTCACACATTTCCAGACTATCACCTTCACATCAGATTCAGCAGATTGTGCCAGACTCCACTCACACACAGCACACACACAGACTAAGCACTATCCTTAGTACTATCCAGGACTATCCTCTTCTCTGCGTGTAAATACAGCCTGCCTGTCTCCCTCTGCCTCCTGCTGCACTATGGATTAACTCTTTGTTGCAGGTGTACACAACATGTTTGTGTGTTTAGTGCCAACTGGGCCATCCAAGCTGGATGCATGGGAGGAGCACAGCCACGGACACACTCTGGTATCACTTTACTAATCCGTCAGATAACTACTGGCATACTCTGCTAGTACCCATTATGTTCAGGGCATGCTGTGTTTGGTGTTTGCCATTCAAACACATCTGGTTCTGCTTATGCTTTTTCCTATATTTCCAACCATTTATAAAAAGGATGGGGGAGGGGGGGGGGGGGGTGTCAGCAATGATGTGATCTGTTATGGGAGGGGCTTTTTTCCTTGAAATTAGATTTGAATTTCAGGAGATCTTCATGCTCAAATAAAAAGAAGCAGCAGCAGTCATAGAGATGACAGAGACAGTACAAGCAAAAGGGCAAGTATTCATGGTTGAGAAATGACTCAAACTTCAACCCACCCTTATGACTAGTCTATTGACATCTTCTGTGGGCACTGAAATCTGCTCCTGACTCTCTAAAGATGATTTTTCACCCATTTGTATTGATGAAATCTGGTGAAAAAAATGGACCCTCCAGAGAAAAAGCTCTTACCCCACCTCACAAGCATTAATTGCTATGAAAGCTGCTGCAAAGCTCTGGACATAGCATCTTTTAATTTATACATAACCAGAGGAAGAAAAATGAATGTCACCAAATGACAGTGGAGTGAATGTTAGGATGACTGGAATCCTTTGTGACTATTAGGCAAAAGACAAGTTCTCACTGTTGTGTCTGGTGAGGCAGCCATCACGTCTCCAGACAGCCTCGTCTCATCTCACCCTGCCATCAGAGGAGATTGAGTTCATGCTAAGGACCATTGGAGTCTGTGCAGGTACTCCACTGAGGCTTTGACCTGCATGTGGAAGACTCATCAAAAACCTCATCAGGAATTCTGCCTCGGAGCCCTCCGATCTGTTCAGTCATTTCCCTGGGTGAAGCCCAGCAGACACAAGGCTGAAATAAGGGCAATAAAGCTAATATATGAACAAACACTACTTTGCTGGACTAATAAGGGTATTCTACCAAACATGGCTTTAGATAGAAATCCCCCATCTCTCTGTCACCTACATACACATGGATTTGAAAGATTTTAGGATATGAGTGCAATAACATTGCTCCTGGTCATGGAGGTCAAGGGTTAACCCAGCTGAGAGTGAAGATGGCTGCATCATCAGCACCACGGGGATAAAGAGAGGAAGAGAAAGGAGGGCAGACAGGAGAGAGCAAAAAAGTCACAGAAAATAGGTCAGTCAGAAAACATGATTAGCCACTACACAAACGACACCAGCAGCAAACTCGTGCCATGTGCGAGAGAAGTGGTGTCCTGTATCAGTTCCTCATGCTGGATTCAGATTTCCCAAATAACTGCTAAAGCTTACTGAGCCCACACTGTACAGACAGACTGGCAAGATTGGACTTGCTGCCTCACCAATACACACAAACCCACACAGACACCTTCTTCCCCTCACTGCCTTACATGGTGCTGGAGCGATCCCTCTTGCCGTTGCAGCCCTTTGCGTTGCGTGGGGTTGCTAAGCGCAGCCAATATTTCACAAACACAGCAAAACAGCCACCCTGATATCCTGCTACACTGCCATCCTGGACAGCAGAGACACAGCCTGCTCCATGTCCTTCCAGGAACTCACTGAATCTGGCTCTGTGTTTCTGTTATGCTACACTGAGCCAAATAAAGTGATGATACCGAGTTTGTCGATTTACAGCTGACAAGTGAAGAACAGAATATCTTTCTATTATATTTCTTTTATAAATACTTTATTGTCCTCCATGGGTAAAAAAGGCCCTCAAACTGCTTATAAACTATAATTACTTGGGATTTTTTTTTTCTTTTAGAGTTTTAAATCAGTGAGTACTAATAAGAATTAATAATAAAAAAATATTCTACACAAATAATCAACCATGCATTCTTCTTGCAGCTCATCTCCATGTCATTGCTATAAAATTCATTATAAAGCAGTATTAGCAGAATAACACTTAGGATCTGGGTTTGGAGATGACTGTTTTACATCCTGACCTGAGTGTTTCTGCCAACCTCTGACTCTGCTGCGTTGTTTCTTGGGGGTCTTGAGCCCACCTGCTGGCCCAATGAGGGAATGTGCGTCTTGAGAGGTGCCGGAGGTAGAGCTAGAGGTGACGTCCTGCTGGGGGTCTGGGGGATAGGTAGGGCACTGTGCACAGGTTTGGGTTTGGGGAGTCCCGACTTCATATTTGAGGCCACTAGAATGGCTGGCATCTTTTCCCCAGCGACCAGATGACTGCAAGCTCCCCTCCCTGTCACACTGAGATGGAAATCCTGTCACCGGTAAGCAGGAATTCTCTGCAATCAAGCTACTTTTCTGTTTGTGAATGAGTTACCAGACTGGAGGGAAAAAAAAGAAAGGAAAAAAACACAGCACATATATTGAGGTTGCACCTGATCCAACGCCTGATTGAAGTGTGCAGTTTGTTCATGTCCCAGTCTTAGCTTCTTCTACTGATTCTTAGCAGGAGGTGGGGGTTGACCTGAGCTCCCCAACATGCAGTGGAATGGTTTAAAACCCACAGAATCCCACCTGCATCCTGTTACTAAGTTGGATCAGCTTGTCATTTCATGCAAGAATAATTTGGCCTCAGAGTTTTTTGGTTTAAAAAAAAATAAAAGTATCCTGATGAAAATTCACTCTGCAAAGTCCAAGAAAGAAGATCAAAAATCCCACTTCACACCAAAAGGAATCCCCAGTTGCCTCGTGGTAGAGTGAGTGTTCCCTTCCATTTATTTCCAGCAATGAATGAGAGTCAGCAAATGGCCAAGGATCCAATTGGAAGCAGAGCAGCTCCACTCCCACAGAGTCTTGGTAATTAATTACACCGTCGCTTCAGGAAGACAGGAAGAAACTCCTTTTTTGAGGAAGAGCAGAGAGAGTAGTAGAAACGAGGAGATGGAGAGGAAGGGGGGGGAAGCAAAAGTCAGCAGCGACACAGCGACCACTCACTTCAGCGACTGCTCAGCCTGTGACTACACAGCCTGAAACACACTGCGCTTTCCTCTACTGCCTCTCTCTCTCTCCCTCACTGGTAAGTCCGTGGTTAGCAGCAGGTGTGGCTTAGATCAGGACTGACATATGTGAAAAGCTCAACATATCTACACAGTGGGTTCCTCTCACACAGCGAGTCTGCCTCTCACATAAAGACTCCACCACGATGCTATATGTTAACCACTGATACAAAATAATATTCATTAAAAATAATAATTTGCTAGTTCCACTTGCATTTTAATATGCGGGATAAGGATGCCCATGGTCTTAAAATGTGGCAAATCATCCCAGCCCACTCAACACGGGTTGCATAAAATCATGTGATTTTAATAGAAAACAACAATACTATTAACCTGCTTTGATGCTATTTCATGAAAAGTAGAATTTCCAGCAACAAATATTACATGGAGTTTTTTGCACACGTTTGTGTTCCACATGAATGTAAGCCTGCTTGTTCTGGTCATTTCAGGAGTTGTCATCCAAATTAATGGCTTTGGTGATGCAGATTCTATCTCCAGTGCCATCATCAGGTTGAATTTGTGATACTGAGTGAAATATCTTGACAACAAATCAATATACAGTCATTAATTTTGGTATAGACATTCCTATATAATGTTGTACTGATTAACAGACTCTCTTTTCTGTATTCTTTCCCTCTTCTGTCTGTTAAGCTTCCACTTTATAAATATGAGGATGGCCAATTAGTGGACTAGTGTCAGATCAGCCTAACTCCCAGCAGGCTTAGTCAAGCTGCTGAGATCCTGCTACAGTAGGGAGGGGAAAAAAGAGATTTACTCCAGAGAAGGATTTACGCCCCTCCCCAGTCACCCATAACTAGTTAATTTAAGAATGTACAGAGTAATCTGTATTTGAATCAAAAGTTGTATATAACTGTATTCTCAACTATGTTTTGATGGAAAAATATTTTCTCTCCAACAAAAAACTAGCAGTGGCAAGATTTCCCTGACTACTGATGGCACCATCAGGAACCAGCCATCCTTTATGAACTGTTAATGTCTCCACATGATCCCATGGAAATCTTTTCAGCGGTTGTTCAACTATTTCCGACTAAAACAACAACAAAAAAAAAGCCAAAAATCTTGCCCCAGGTCTGCTCTACATCTTCCCAGGTCTTTTAGTTTGAAACCACTGTTTACTTTAAAAAATAGTCTAATGCAGTAATTACTTACAATAAACAATCTAAATAAAAAATTGAAAAATAGACTGACCAACATTAGAAACATGTGAAAGTTTATGTCTCTAAACTGAGCGCACCTCTATTCCATTCGGATGTAAAAGGGTCAGACATTAACTATACACTCTCTCATTTCTAATAACTCTCAGAACAGTAACACCCCTGCCACACACACACACACACACACACACACACACACACACACACACTGGACTTTTGCAAGAGCATGATTTAATCCAAAGGAAGGGTGTGCTTAGTATGTTAATCTTAATCCTGTTACATTAATTCTAAATTATGCAAATACCAATATCAGCTTATAAATTTGTGTCATGGTGGTGTACGTAGAGAGGGGTGGGGTTGTAGGTGAAATTATTATTTATTTTTTTATACCCCGTGAAACCTGAAACCCTGTACACTGTGTTTGTCTTGGATGTTTCTAACTGGCTTCAGTGAGTTTCACCCATTTGTATGTAGCCTTGCAATCTCTACCTGCAGGTCTCCCACCTTGTCAACTACAGCTGTAAGTGGTGGTGAGTGAAAATACAGAGGGCCTCCATGATTAAAAACAACCATATCCGGACATCACAGGACTTCTTTGAAACATAAAGGAAAATACATTTACCCCACCCTGCTTGTCTCACGTCATCCACTCAATTGGAAAATGAGGAAAGAAGAAAAACATACAGCATGTAGAGTTAGAGGGGAAACTTCCATTATTTTCCTACTATCCTCTGTGACACTAAACACGTTCCGGTCCCTCACATATCACACTGCAGCACTTCGCAGAGTAGAAAGAAAAAAGGAGTCATATTTGATTTATGCAACAACCTTTGAAGATACCTGATGACAGTCCAGTGGAGTCTAATAATAGAGCCCGTTTGGCAGTAAATGGGCGGTATTGACAGTAATAACTAGGACACCCACTGCATTGCTCTGCTGTGTGTTTATACAGTATTTCTTCTTAGAATAATAAACAGTTGTGTGGGGTAGATGGTGGGCGTTTGCTGAGAGCACAATGACTTGTTCACACTCAATGCACAGTGTTTTAAAAGAATTTAAAGGGTATACATTTAGTCAGGAAATGTTACCTTACCACATCCCAAAAAGCAGCACAGACATTTGAAATTGTGTCACAGGACAAATGATGCTAACCTCTGTCCTGGTAATCAGCAGGTAGATTGCAGCAAAAGCTGGCACACGCCCAACTTTATTGCTATGAACATGTATTTTTGTATCAAACCACTGTGTGCCAGAACATTCACTCTTATTTTAATGGTTTCACTGACATAGATAAGGAGGCAGCATTTTTTTATATAACTGAGCTATTGTCTGTCTAAACAAAGCCTATTGTTACAAATAATGACCTCTTTCTCTGCAAATGTTGTGTTATTCCAGTAGTTGTGTTTATGCTCCAGTTGGAAAAAACGAGATTTAAAGTTGGCACTAGTGTTTTAGTTTATAGATGAATCAGTTAGTATCCAATGAATATTCTCTGTCAAGTTGACAAAAGAGTAAACCTACCAAACACGTAATGAAATTCTAACTAGGGATGTCGCCACAACCGAAACAGTACCTTTCTATGCCAAAATTCTGAAAATATGAAGGAACCTGTTTTTCAATACTGAAGGCAGCAGGCATACAGCTGCTCCACTCTTTAGTAGGGATGGGTACCGATATCCGGTGCCATTATGGCATAAACGGTTGTAACCAGACCGAAAAGCAGCGCACATTTCGGTGCTTTATTTCGGTGCTTTTTTTTTCTTTTATAAAATCTCAGGCCAGGAAAATCACCCTCATGTTTTTCTGTGTTTTATCTTCAGCTACTTGACACAAAGGCATCTGCTGTGATGCTTACACCTTTGATAAAGTCTCACAAGTGTCAACTTTCTTTTTATAGATATAAAAATACGGAAATGTACTGATACATGATCTGAATTATAATATTTCTGACTGTCTGAGGCAAAATTTCCCCGATTCAAATCGAATTGAATCGAATCGTGGATTGAATCGATTCGGGACCTTCTGAATTGGAATCGAATCGATTCTAGAAGTCAATGATGATACCCAGCCCTAGTTACATGCGGCTGTCTTCTTGTTTGATAGAGTGATACCATATGTGCCCTATAACTGCAAAAAAGGCTAACATTGTTATTGTTTTACAAAAAACCAGCTAAACATGATAGGTTTTTGGACAAAGTTTGTGTTCTCCATTCTTTAAGCACCGGTTCAAGCACCGTTTAAGCACCGGCACCGTTTCAAAAGTACCAGTTTGGCACCAGTATCGGATAAAACCTAAACGATACCCATCCCTACTCTTTAGCAGCTGAGCATGCAAATAATAAACAAACTTGGTGAGCACCGCAAAAATTGACACCCTCAGGTTGTGTTTATAGCCGCTAGTGAGGTCAGTAAAGCTTCATATTAACAACAATGAAGTATTTAACAGTTGTCATAAATGTTAACCTAGCTGGTGCACACGTTGGCATTAGCAGTTTAGCTGTTAGCAATTACCTGATAGCCACATTAGCCAGCTATTAAGTTAAGGTACCAGCTATCAGCTATGGCTAAAAATAAAATGATGACGTTAATTTGGGAGCTAGGCAGCAAATACTATCAGCCTTGGTCATCTGTAACATTATTGGACAGTGTTAATGTAACAGGTTAACACAATTATTTGTGTCTCCAAAGTGTTATTTGTTTGTAGACTGAAGCTGTGAAAACTCTACCAGCAAATAGATAGAAACCACCAAAATCACAGGAAATAAACACAGTTGTACCTGAAGTCTCCTAATCATGCATTCCCCCCTTTCATTCATCAAAATGGTGTTGCATATTGTCTTGTGTATTGGTATTCAGTTTATAAATGGGCTGCATGATAGACAACACCATCTCATTTTAAACTCAAACTGTACACAACTACAATTTCTGCTATCCCATAGTCATGGTTTTGACAAACGTACCAAATTTTTTGCTAGCAATGGCTACTATGGGTTAACTTTGATCTGCTCCTCACGCTCACTGCAGATCTTATAAGGAATTACAAACATAAATGCATGCTCCCCTCAATATAAGTGCATTCTGTTATTCAACTTTTGCTTATTAGTGCAGCACACACCCACAGTACAAACTGTGCAAAATTAATGTTACTATGTATCACTCCAAATAATCTAATTTATCTGGATTGGAGTCATAGACCACTGCTTTTGAATCGCTGCAGTGAAATGTTGACTAGAAACAGCTGTCTGTTTGCTGAACACACCCCATTCCTCCTGTCACTTCGGTTGGCCTTACTGAGCAGGCTATTCTTGAAAGGGTGCTGCACCCATCATTCTATAGTGAAGTAAAACAAATTTAAGTCACAGACTGGCAGCAATCCACTCCCAGAATCTCCAACCAAACAACTTCATATCTATTTAAATATTTCTGCATTGTAAATGGAAGAAAATTGCACACACGCACTGGCACACACACACACTTTATACCCGTCCTTTGCTGATTTTTTTTCATTAGCAGAGTTAGCAGAGCAGAACAAGTACAGTAGGCTCCCACTGACAGGAGCTGCACTAACTGGAGCAACGGCCTGACATTTCCACCATGACAGCACACGATCTACAACTTGACCTACACACTGGACTATTTCCTTTCTCTCTCTCTCTCTCTCTCACACACACACACACACACACACACACACACACACACACACACACACAGTTTGAGTAATGAACAGTGTCAGGTCTGTAAGGCCGGATCACAGGGGTAAGAGGAGCTGACTCCATGAAGCCCAACAGGGTCCTGGCATGTCTCGAGTGACACAACACACAGCGTCAGGCCAATGACACACAAATAAACAACACTCAGAATATCAAACCTATTTATACAAATTTGTTTAAGAGAATGAGCTAAGCCAGCTCGGAAGAGGAGAGAGAAGCACTGTTTGCTTTGGAAACATGAAACAAGTCCAGGATACACAGCACAGATAATGCAATAAAGAGTCACCTGACAGGGAAGGGTGTGTGCATCAGTCTGGATCCTGCTGAGTGTGTTTGTGCCCTTGCCCAGCTACAGCTGTGACACGTGTGTGAAAACATGTGTGTGTTCATGCACGCATGTGGTGGTGTGTATGTAAATCTTTGTATGTATGTGTCTTTGGGGCATCCTGTCACTTTCCTGTCACATGACACCTACACAAATCATCACTCTGAGCAGGATTCTGTCTGTTCAGAAGGAGCTTCAAACATACACACACACACACACACACACACACACACACACACACACACACACACTTGTACTCTTATCAAGTCATCTGGCCTCAAGTCAAATACAATAAGTTAAAAGAAAATGTCCTACATATTTTAACTTAGGTTGTACTTCTGTAGCTTTGAATGTGGTATGGTTGTTGGTCTTGACGGACTGGTATTTCAGAAACTGCTGATCTAATGTGATTTTCCCACACAACATCTCTAGAGTGTACAGAAAAAGGTCTGAAAAAGAGAAAATATCCAGTGAGCTGCGGTTTTCTGAGTGAAAATGCCAGAGGTCAGAGGAGAATGGCCAAACTTGTTAGAGTGAAAAGGAAGCCAACAGTAACCCAAACAAGCAGTTGTTAGAACATGTGATGCAGAAGAGCTTATCTGAACATACAACAATTTGAACTTTGAAGTAAATAGACTACAGCAACAGGAGACCATACTAAGAACTGGAAACTGAGGCTACAATTTGCAGGGGATCACCAAAAGTGGACAAGAGAAGACAGGAAAAGGTTGCCTGAGCTGATGAGTCTGGATTTTTGTTGCAACACTCAGTCGGTAGGTTCAGAATTTGGTGTAAACAGCATGAAAGCATGGATCCATCCTGCCTTGTATCTAGAATTCAGTTATTTTCTTGACTCATTTGGTCCCCTTAGTAGGGCTGGGCCATATCATACCATTCACGGTAATACCGGTATAATGTTAGGCAATGATAAGAAAATTAAAAGAAAATAAAGAAAATAAAATATCGCGATAGAATATGGAAAAACGCGCACGCGCAGTGCCTTTGTTTTCATGCGGCGACGGAGAATGAGAAGAGCGAAAGCAGATCGTTGTATGAAACAGATGAACCAGAATTGGTTTGTGAAAATGCTGCAACTTCAGTGGTGTGGAACTGGTTTGGCTTTCGTCCGTCAGATACACAACAAAGCACAATTTTTGGTAGAGCATGCTAGCGGGCAGTCTTTATTACCGTGTTTTTTGGAAAATACGGCACACTTAAAATCAATCTTTTGATTTTCTGATAAATCCACAGTGCACCCTACGTATGAATTCTGGTTCTGCTTACTGACCTCGAACCGATCTTATGTGGTACACGGCGCTCAAAAGTCTGTCAAAAAATGTTTTAGTACAACTTCCGTAAGCTACGAAGCCGCACCGCTTGATGGATTGTCGGAGCATTACGGCTATCGTAGGCAGGAGCCTCACGGAGTGATACGTACTGTGCTTCAACAAAATATTACCGTTTTGTGTGTGTATAACCTCTTTTTAAGTTTTGTGGATATTATACATGGTTATGCTGAGGATATGTCGGCCAATTTCCACTGGAAATGCCTTTTGGTTAAACTGTCAGCGAGGAATTTGCATTTGAAATGTTGAAAATAAATAAAGTTGTGGAGTTGTAAAGTATTTTGTCTTGCGTCAATTATATCATCAGTTATATTGTTCTCGCAGATTTTCACACTTATATCGTGATAAATATTTTTGGCCATATTGCCCTGCCCTATCCCTTAGTATCAAATGAGCATCATCTAAACACCATAGCCTACGGTTGTTGACCATGTTTAACCTTTTATGAAAAACACTGTACCAACTTTCATTTTTATAATATGCCATTTCACAGAGCTGAAATCATCTCAAACTAGTTTCTTCAACAAGGAGATGCATTCATTGTACTCAAATGGGTCTCCACAGTCACCAAATCTCAGTCTAATAGAAGGGGAACAGGAGATTCCAGTCATGACTGTGCAGCTGACAAATCACCAAATTCAAATTGGGCAATCTTTACCACAAATAATAATTCAAGCTGTTCCAAAGACAAAAGAGTCTTCGCTAGTAGAAACAAAATGTCCCTGTGAATCGTTCAATGGGTGTAAAAAAATAAAATAAAATAAAATAAAATACACACACACACACACACACACACAAGATTCTTGAGACAGAGACAAATTCTGCACAAATTACTTAAATACCTGACAAAATGTCAGTACCAGGAACAAAAGCAACAACACAAGAGAAAATTCACAAAATACACACACACTCAGACAGCGGACAAAAGCGAGACACAGAAGACAGCAGCACCCAAACAACAGTCTCCCTGCAGTAAACTGGAGTGACAGATAAGAAAAGCAGGGAGAAGTCATCATGGCCACAGCTCCAAGGTAGTGTGTGTGTGTGTGTGTGTGTGTGTGTGTGTGTGTGTGTGTGTGTGTGTGTGTGTGTGTGTGTGCGCGCGCGCATGTGGGGGAGAAACTCACCATGTGATCTGAAGCCCTACTTTTTAAATGAAAAAACTGCAGAGAATAGAAATATATAAAATATAATAAACTGTCTCCTCAATTAGTTTGTAATGAAGTCTGGACAATTAACCGGCACTAATCAGCCTTTAATAGCTCATTTACCACCATTTAGCTAAAGGTGGACTTACATGTGAACACAAAATGCTGGACGTGTTTTCCACCAAAATCTAATTACACAACTGCTATGACTTCTAGGAATCTTCTCTTTTATTGTGGAAACATTAACATTAAACCCCCCCCCCCCCCCCCCCCCCCCCAAACAACCGACAATGGAGCTAGTGGTTAATATTTTATGTATGGATGAGGGTGAAGAGAAGGACAACTACTGTCTGAAAGCATTAGAGCCCCACTTCCTGCTGTTTCCAGAAATGTTTCAAATGACATAATAAATGTAGGTAAGTCAATATTAGTTGGTGTGACCTCCTTTGTGCCTTTGAGTGTTCAGAAAAAAGGAAAAGGTTGCTTGGCCTAAAAATCCCAAACACCAGCCCCCACCCAGCAGCAAGTGACATTCAACTGCATGGCACTCTGTTCCTTAGTGGAATAATCAATATGGGTGAGATTAAAAATTGCACCAAGTAACAGGGCTGCAATAAAGCAGCCCATGTAATGCGAGCCCCGGGCTTAAATAGCAATTACCCCCAACTGCTGTGACACAAAACCACTTACTGCCCCCCCAGTGATGAAATAGGACAGAAACGGCAGACAGGAAACAGCAGGTAAGGCACAGAGGAAGAGAAGAAGTGAGCTGGAACAGAAATAGAGCAGATCAGAACAGAAATGACTTAAAGGGAACAAAGGAATAAGTTGGGGAAACAACAGGAAGCAAGTTATTACTTTTTGTACTTGACTGAAGAGTCAGGAGATAAATACTGGATCACTATCATTTGCAAACATGCTCTTGTTTATTTTTTTCAAAAGTGTATTTAGGCAACAACTAGAATGTACATGGTTAAAAATGCTATTCTGCTCTGACATAGTCCTCACTGAACAGTGGAGTCACATGAGAACATCCAACTAAACTTTCTACTGCACTTTTACACAACTAATGGCTCATTAGTGCAGCGGTTTGGATGCAGAAACAAAGAATCGAAGGTAAAAAAACAAAACAAAACCCCCCTAAAAAACAGCCGACTACCATTTTCTCAGGCTTCCAGTGATATTAAACAAGCACTGGACTTGTATACAGTATATTCAACAGAGCATTATTAATAGAATGTTTGTCCATGCACGAAAGCAAAAAGCATTTGAACTGCCACGTCTAACAGACTGCACAGAATGAATAGAAGAATATTCAAAGTAATTAAATCATTCAAATCTTTTTTTTTTAACCTCAGCAGAGATATTTACACAGAAGCTGGGAAACTAAAGAAAAGCATGATGATGTCATAATAAAAACAGTAGCTGTAAGAGAGCAGCAGAGATGGGGGATTGTGGAGATTAAATAAAACAAATGCAAATAGGATTTATCAAACAAAGCACCAGGAGTTTTGTTCTGGTTTGTTGAGGTGATTATTCATCAGAAGCTATGAAACAGTCAGAATAGCATGTTTCTGCAGGAGGAGGGATGCAGCTCATGTGCTTCTGCCTGAATTTAATATTAGAAATGTAAAAACTGCTGCAAGTCGGCATATACGCTGACTTTTCTGACTTTTTATTATTTTTACTGAAGAAATTTTAAAAAACTGGACAACTAATGTTCTTCCTTTAACACCTGTTTTTCAACATTTGTTGTATAAAACTAATGTATACAACTAAGTCTGCTCTATACAGACATCTAAATTCTGTAGATTGTTAATTCGTTATTCCATTTATCTTAATGTTTAAAAACTATTTCTCAAACTCAGCAATAACCGATATATACAGACGTGAAAATCCTGACAGTCAGCTGCTCCAGCATGCAGAGCGAGCTGTGTCGCTTTAAGAGGGCAATAAAACCTCAAGTGATACCTCGCCCAAACTAGTTCTAAAATCTAACACCTGTCCAGCTGTGGGCTTGAAAGAGGCTCAAAAAAGTTGAAAGCAGCCGCTATGGCCAGCGTGGGCACGCACACTGCAGTGCATTTCAGTGGTGACAGACAGGCGATAGATGCAGGTGCACACTCAAAGACTTAATTATCAGAGGACAAAGACATGTAGAAGACTAAAGATACAAAAACTGTTCAAGCAGAGATACTGAATGAGCTAATATCCAACTAATAAAATTCACACAAGCATACGCACACAAATAAATTGACTGAAAGCATAATCTACAATACATACAAGCTTTGTGTATGTTTGTATACAGTCTATAGTGACAACGAGGTCCATTAATTCATTCCTACATTTTATATTTTCACAAAAAAAACCAAAACAAAACCTCAAGTCACCAGGAAATGTCCCAGTGCTCCCGACAGGCAGTCTGCATGTCTTTGCCACCAGGAATGTCATGTTAGAAAACACTTATGATGAATTTTGCTTAGAAAAAACATTTGCCAATAGCTTTAATATCTAAATCATATATCTGTGGTTGCATTTAGACTGGTGTACTTCTGTAACATAGCAAATGATTTAAGGTTGACAAAGAGTGAAACAGTACAGCACAGAGTAAGGAGTGAGACTCAGGAGGGTCAATGAGGAGAGAAAAGATATGCTGTTATGTGCAGTGAGTTTGATTCTCAGTGACCAAGAAGTCATGTATTCTTCCCTTCATGGTAAACTCACAGTACTACAGTAGCTTTCTCTTTACATTCACTACAGAAAGCAGTCAAATGCATCTGCTGGCATATGTTGTTGCACGGATGGGTGCGTCACTGTTTATGCACATTAAGTACACACGCAAATTTTAAGATTCATCTCACAGCACCCCATTACTGTGCTCAGCCCTCCATCTGGCATGCATATGTGAGCTCCTATCAAGAGACCGAGTGCTTTGACAGAAACTCACACTCAGCTCTAAAACTAGTGTGCTGCTGAGGAAACAAAGTGGGACAGAGAAACAAGTGAGGCAACAAAAGCACTTCTTACCTGGGAGAAGAAGGTCACAGCATCACCGCAGGGAGGATGGCAGGAAGCAGGAGAGAAGGAAAAGGAGAAAGAGAAACACATGTTAGTAACTGTCAGATGTAAAGAAGCCTTTTTGATTTAATCTGGGAGTGTCTAAGATTTTGAATCTGCAATATTTATTCATGTTTCAAGGAAAAAATGCAGTCACATTTGAGCCAACATGGCTCAAAGATATTTTTATCAACTCACATTCCCACATGGCTATTAATCCCCTAATGCTTTTAATGATGCAAGTACAAGCAAGTCATAAAACAACCGAAACACATTAAACGACCTGCAAAACAGTTACAAGGAAAGCCTGACTTTGCAGAATTACACTTAACAGCTATTGCAAGACAATTTTCTCTTTAACTAACCACCAGGAAAGAAAAGTGCGCTAATCAATAAATCAGAACACTCCCATATATTCAAGCAAGAAGGCAAGCTTGAGAAAATCCATCAGTGTTAAAAAACAATGTGTTTGGCTTGCAACCAGCTCACATCTTTAGAGGGAAACACCCGTCATGTTTATGGTCTATTTTCGCCAGTAGGGTGCCATGGCTGAAATGTGCTGCCAAGTGCTGCCCACCCAGCTTAGCCCCACTTACTCACAGCTTCCACTCGATAGGTAATGCTGTTTGCACGGTGATGTAAAGCCAATAAAACCAGTTTTATGGCAGGCAAATCTAAACTAATGTGAAGTACTCACACACCTGTTTTAACAAGGAGAAACTTTAGGATCCTTTCAAGGGGAGAGCGAGAGCAACAGGGAGCGGTAACAGTTGGGTTGTGGGATAGACACAATTCTCCAGAAAGTACCCTAAAACACAAGCAGGAAATGAACACCACCACAAGCAAATAAGAGTTCCGATGTAACCATACTGGTTAGAGAGAGGGGAAATCAAGGCAAAGGGCTCGAGGCTTTGATGGAAACTCAAGGGTTACAAACTGAATTTTATAAAATGTTGTAAAAAACCTTAAAAGTTTGAAAGCAAGGCTTTAAAATGTTCAAAGCCAAGCAGCTTGGGAAGAGGAAACACACTGACTCCAAGCCACAAAATGGAACGGCAATTAAAGGCTCTAATTTGGCAGAGGTTGGCAGGGATGTTTCTAATAGACGAGCTGCACCACAAGCTGGTGAATTAAACAAAGAGCAGCGGCCAACCTAGACACTTAAAGGCTTGTTTTCTTTTTAGAAAGTGATTTACACACAACAGATAGAGTAAAAGTTTAGTTTGCATGTGGGAAATATGCACACGCCGTTTGTAAAGCGTAAAACCCCCCAAAAAACAACAACACACACACTTGGCATCCAGCGTCAAAATAAACATTTGGAGCAGTTAATTGGCTGAACTCTGGAGGCTGCAATCGGAAATCCCCCAGAATAAAACCAAAAAGGTCCAAGTCATCCTCGTTCGCTACAGCTCAACTTGAGCCAAGTTGGCTGTGATGAATCTGATTCCACACAGAGACGCCCAGGCTCATGGCCACGATAGCTGAATGTGCCTTCCCATTCTCACGCTGTGTGAGGGATTCTGGAAAAGGTTATTCTATTTATATGTAAATGTTTTTCCTACTTTGGTGAAACCCACAGAAAGGTGCAGCTAGCGCAACAGATTACAGATGCCTTAGTTGTGCAAATCTATATGGATACCAAAACTGATGTTTAACATAATCATGTTGGCCAATAGCCAAATACCAAATTTTCCTCCCTTTTTTTGTCTTTTCATTGCAAAAAAGAAAGAAAACATGATTATATTAAAATGTTTTAAAGTATTTCAGATCTTTATCACCTACAAGTGAAAACTAAAGTTTTAAAAGGACTGCAGGCTGCAAAGTCCTTTTAAAACTTTAGGTCTTGAGTTCTTTTCTTTTTACCTTACAACACTTCCCAGATTGATGGGCAGCAACACTTGCTTCTCTAAGATCATTGCCAATATCATTCCTACTTGGCAATGTAAAAAAAAACAAACACATACCTGACTGCTCCAAACCAACAAACTGCCAAAACACCTTTTTAGAGATGCTCATACTTACTGATGATCAGTTAATCAAGTGCATTTGATTAGCTGTACCTGGCTGCTACTTATGCACTTAATTCCTTTGGAAGCAGTAAGCATGTACTTTGTGCAGTCCTGTGAGAAACTATTAAAATTGTCTTTGTTCCCATGACTACATGGTAAACATGTAGCTCTGTGCCATAGAGATTGGTGGAGCTGTCTTACTTACCAACAGTCAACTCAGACCAATGCAGATATTATTGCCTATACAAGTATGAAGAATAAGGTCACATCTTAATAATTAGGAAGTATTTCTATTTTACGAACATTGGGTAGGCCAAATGTGCTGAAAACTGATTTATAAATCCAAATACAACACTAATAACTAACTAATAAAAGACTGTCTATGGTAATGGGATAATTACTGCTTTAAAATGATTTAAAGTTAGCAGTTAGAAACCTTTAGAACGCCTGCAAAGCAAAAGCTAGAAATTAAGTAACAGATGCATTTTCTTTAGGTTCTTCAAGTTGCGATTTTAAACAACGTGCTTGCTTGCAGGTATACATCAATTCTGAATTGAAACAAATGGTGCTGTTGCTGAAAGCTCTGAATGTTCAAACGCCCCACCAGCACAAGAATCTAGAACATGAAAACAAGATTATAAAAATTCAATTATCTAAATCTCAATAACTGAATTGCTGCCTTATAATCATACTCTGTATATTTAACATTCAAATCCTAATGATATTGTCCTTGACTACTCATTCAACCAAAAGTAATAACAACTCGCTTGCTGTGGAGCTAGCCAGGAGTGCTTTACTTGCAGCAGATGCCACTTTAAATGCACCTCTACCGTTTCTGACAATGGCAATCTGGAGATCAGATTAGAAGGTGTGCTCTTTATCAGCAAGCAAGCCTTTAAAGAGCTTAGTGAGTGGGCCTGGTCTGCCACCAACAGCGTGCTGGGTCAGGAAGGCACCCGCTCCACGTCGCCCACTCTCCGCTCTGAGCTAATCCTATTTACTGCAGAGTATTTATGCTGACCCGCAGCCAAATGCCAAGCCAGTGATATGGCAGAACTGGCAGAAGGGAATCAAAACACGAAGGATATGTTTCTTTATTCTTGTGATGACAAAAAAGGGCAAAGGATTGAGCAAGGCTGGGTTGGAGAGACATGCTCAAGGCCAGCATTTAGTAGTGTTTTTTTATTTATATCGTGGCAGTCTAAAATATGTGCTCATGGAATACTGAATGCTGTACATTTAGAGAATGCAAAAACATGAAACAAAATTAAACAGCATTCAAGGTCTGCTGCCTTCACTGCCTGGGGGCACAAATCCCGTTCATTTAGACTCCAATTTTGACTTAAATTTTTGCTTTTCCATTCAGCCACCAGCAAATTTAAGGCAATAAAATGTGCACATACTGTGAAACTTAACCACACAGTGGATACTTGGAATACTAGACACAATACTCTTTGTGGATAGACATTTTTTCCATCTCTATACCTGCAGTATATCACATGTTACGTGAAAGTCTGTGCTAAATGTTCAGTTAAAAGAAAAGGAAAACAAAAAATAAGCAAAACCAATAATAATCTGACTGTTTGCTGTCTAAACATTTAATGGTAAAGTACAAAAAATGTGTTTTCAGTACAGAAATAGAATTTATTTTTTGGACAAAATCTAAAAAAAATACCAGGACTTTGTTTATAATAGCCAGAGTTAAACTGATTTGATGGCTATGGTTACAACAAACATTTTCATATGAAAGCTAACTGACATGGACATGACATCCTTGTGTCTTGAAAAAACAAAAACGAAGTAAATAAAATAAAAATAAATACATTTATTAATTAAAAAAGAAAGTGCACGCGATGAAATGACCTGACATTGCTGAGACTTTCTTATCCTACTGGACCAACCAGCTAGCAAATTAACAAAGGGTGCACTCCAAGCTTCGACAGTGGACATCAGAATCAGAATCAGAATACTTTATTGATCCCTGGGGGAAATTATTTTTTGTTACAGTGCTCCATTTTAAACCAACATTAAGACAAGACAGACAATACGCTAACTAAGAATAGTACAATATATACATATATATACATACATACATACATACATAAGTCACTTATAAATAAATATTTGGAAAAGAAACATGTGTAGTTGTAGCAGCAAACAGTGTGTTAAGTGGATGCGTTGTACAGGGAGATGGCCACAGGCAGGAATGATTTCCTGTGTCGTTCAGTGGTGCTTTTCGGTAATCTCAGTCTCTCACTGAACGAGCTCCTGTGACTGACCAGCATGTCATGGAGTGGGTGGGAGGAGCAAAAGGGCAATTTTTATTTGTTATTGGCATTGGAGCTTTGTTGTGGACTTGTTTTACCCTCTGATGGGGGATAACCTTGGCTTGCCTTTACTCTTAGCAGATTTACTCAGTGGTAAAGTGACTGTGACACACAAAGAGGTCAGGGATGCACCTTCTCACAACCACGGAACAGTCACATTGGCTGACAGTGGATTGTCACTGCAAGTACATGCGAGTCAATAGCACAGAAGCACAATGTTGGAGAGCTGATATTCCTGACCTAATGCAGATTGGGTCAGGCATGGAGACTCCAAATAGCCATGAAATTATCCTAAAGGATGGCAGAAAGGAGAATGCCCAACAAACATAACAAGAGAAGACAGAGCTAGACAGGGGGATGCTGTAAGGCCAAGACAGAGAGAAATGAAAGGGTGGGAGAGAGCGTAAAAGGAGAAAATGATGAAGAAGAGGGGGGAGTGGATCTTGCTGGTTAGCACTGGGAGTCAAAGAGGCCTGAAGCATGCTTTACAAGCTTCAACCACGTCAGATCACATCAGTGTCGCTGCCAGCTTCTTCCCCTGCCTGTGCACTTATGGACCAGCACATACTTGCAACAAAAACAATCGACACAGACCCCTGTGCACACACAAACCTGAAAATGCCTTCATGAGATACTTTTCTTGAATCTTATCCAACAGCCCCTGTGGTCCTATTTCACAGCAACAGCTTAGTGAAGCCACACACAAAGAATCCATGGCCATGTTAAACATGGATATGACGAGGTAAGCATGTCTGGTGGCTCAATCGTTTCTGTGATGCTGAGAGTGACGGACAGCTCATTCTCTAAGCTCCCTGAGGATTTTGCTACAAATACTCTGTTAACGTCCTCCCATCACTTTCTATGCCTCTTTTTCCTGCTCCCTACATCATGTGTGACCCAGTTCAACCCTCTTTCCATTTTTTCTCTGTCTTTCTCTAATAACAAGGGCTAAACTTTCCTGAGGAGGAACACAGTGGGGGAGCTGCAGCCTCCACTGCCTGCATGCTCATAGATGTCTACAGCAGAATACAGCTATAGTTCTTTGTAAGATAATTCCATGTATTGAGCTGACAAAATGCTGTCAGATATCCATCAGCTGAGTCCAGCAATACATTGTTAAATGTATATCATTTTATTAAAAATATGTGCAACTTACAGCACTGGCCAAATGTCCTGAACCACTTTTTATTTCTTTAAGTTTTCAAAGGAAAATGGGAAATAGATGTGGTGCAAACAATATTTTATAACTGTCAAACTGTTACCTCTGGCAGCAACAGGTTCTTTGCCAAGATGTCCGTGCCATCCCTTGAGTTACACACCTTTTTATGTTTAAATGATTCACAGATCAGTATTAAGTGTCTTAAGAAAACAAACAAGAAAAAAAAAACCATTCCTGTGAAAATGCTCAGGTACAAGGACGAGACTGAAAATGAGTGATCTATCTATCTATCAAGGGACTATGTAATAATTGGTGGTATTAACTTTGTTAGTACAAATTATAAAGCATGGAAAAGGGCAGGTTTAAATGGGACTTTAAAAGATTTAAAAAAAACCCAAAACATTAGCCTGCAGTCATATTTCCTATAAAACGCGACTCTCTGTTACAAATTTTCAAAAGTTGTTTGAAGCAGCATTTACATGGTCTGGTTTATTCACTGAAATGCATTTTGTCCAATCTAGGAAGTGTGACATCCTCATTCTTAAATACACCGAGTTGCTAGAATATAACTATCCTAGTAATCATATGCTCTTTGCATTAATGGATATTGTTTAGGAGAAACAAATGCCATATGTTAATATGAACATTTTGCTGATAATTAGGCAGCATGAGTGTTCTTATGGACTTCATATTTATGCGGTTGTAGAGTGAAATGTTAACAAAATATACAAAGGACTCATGAGGTCAGATTAGCTTGATTAGAAATATTATGGATTGTATATTGCTACCAAACAGCTTCAGCTCTATACATAATCATTTTGTGTTTTTGCTGTGTAACACCATGGCAGTATGACTACACAGTCGAGCTAGATATACTTTTTAGTATTCAGTGCATACAAGTTTAATTCCCTATCTCCGACCAGCCGCAGTGAGGCAAAACTTTTGATGAGCACCACAGTTTAGATGAAACACTAAGAGATTCTCACTGTCAAACGCCTCTCTGCGGTCTGGGACCATCCACCATCCACTGGTAGTCACCCTGGGGCAGCTCTTCAGAAACTGTTCAGCTGGCAATCCGTTGGCAGAAGCGCGCCGTGATTTTAAATGATGTCTGAGAGGAGCTTCTCGCTTCTATGCAGCCTGAATGAATTTATTTGGACAATAGCATTTCCCTATCTCAGTACTAAGCTGCATTACATGGGGCACTAATAGATTGGCTCATCCACTAGAGGCAAAGCAGGGGATGCGCTCTCTCTCTCTCACTCATTTCTCTAGTTGAGCAGCACTGGCAGCCATAATTGGGTTCACTGGAGAAGAGAAAATATTCCTAAAGGGCTTGATGGCAGAGGTGAGCCCACTGTAGATTTTCCTAATAGATGACTCAACATCTTTAGTTGTCAAGATCAGAAAAATTAACATATCATTGTAAGTGCAAAGGCTGATCTTTCAGTAAAAAGAGTAGCTGTATCCTTATGACTACAATAAATATACAGTGGAATCATCTTGTCAAATAATTCCTTCATGGAATTCCAACCTGGAAAGTGTGGGCTTAGAAAAGCCACAATGAGTTCATTTTGGTCTTTTGTGTCAACTCCACGCCTGTAATAACTGGCTCCATTTCCAGGGCACTTCTCTGCCTTTGCATGCTGGGACCGGGTCCAGCTCTATGACCTTTAAATGAGATTAAGCATGTGGAGAAATCTGAAGAATGGATGTCAGATTCAGCTAAAGCTTTCCAATTAATTATTCTTTTAACTGGTTAAACAACCAAGGCAGCTCAAGAGAAACCACACTCAGCCATTTGTGCTTCTGTGAGGCTCCACTGAAACAGCGCGGTTATGAGAGTTATTACTTACACGGCCCTAGGGGCGACAGGATCCTATCAAAGGAAATAAAAAGTGACAGGAGATAATCTCAGTTTACCCCGGTGTCAATGGGAAAAGCCACAGCAAGTATATATTGGGCCATAAATTCTGTGTGCTTTCATTGAGTTTTTGCTTAGCCATTGGTCCCTACTAACTCAAGAAAACCCTAGGATATTGATGCCAGCCTGCAAAAGAGTCATCTCTTTCTTATTGTCCTAAAGCCGAGTCAAGGTGACATCGCCATGACCCGTAATCCTGCTGTGCTCTGGACTTTATAAAGCCTCAGAGAGAAGCCGGATGGCCTCAGAGATACAGAACGAGGCTGAATTAGGGCTTTCATTTTATCCTTTCTCTGTCACCTCTAGCAATTGGTCTCTGGGGCTTTTTTTGTGGAAGAGAAGATTGGTCAACATAAATCATCATTCCAATTACAGCTGACATTGGATACAGGCATTTAACAAGTATACACACAGAACAATCCACTAGAGAAAACAGCATGAGACACTTGCTGTATTTTGTAATTGAGGTGACTAGATAAACCACAAATCAATGGAGACTTTAGCCAGCGTTACCAGATTTTTAAGGGTGACGACAATTCTCCATCAGCCTTTTACAGCTGCAGCGTAAAGAACTAAGTTAACCCCATGCTTCAGCAGCTTGTAGAACCATAATTTTCAGCAATAAATAATTGTCTTCTACATGACTTTATCAGTCTTTTGCATTGTTGTGGAGGAATTTTAGCCCACTTCTCTTCATATCACTTCAGTTCATTGATGCAAAAAACTCATTCACTATGCACAGCTCTTTTAAGATCCTGAGTTCTGTGCTACACCTTGATTCTTTTCCTTCTCAGTCACTCTGCTGACGTGCTCTAGATCATTCTCTTGTTGCATGACCCGATTTCAGCCAAGCTTTAGCTGTCAAACAGGTGGGCTCACACTAGATTATTTTGGTATACAGGTAAGTTCATGGCTGGAAGGTGCTTAGGTCCTGTGGATTCAAAACAAACCCAAATGATCACCCCTCTGTCACCCTGATGTCAGTTGGCATCAGACATTTGTCCTGATATGCTACATTTGGTTTTCACCACACGTAGACATTTTAGCAGTTGCTGAATCTCATTGCCAGATATCGCCATAGTCTCTCTTATCCAAAGGACATCGTTCCAGACACACTGCTATGTTATTTTTAGAGAAAAGAGGCATTTTCCTCATTTCCAATTGAGTCGTACTTGGTCAGTCTTTTTCTAATTGTGCTGTCATGAACTTCAACATTCAACGTGCTAACAGAGGCCTATGGAGTCTAAGACGTAGTTTATTTTTTCTAGTTTCTCTGAGCATTATGAGTAATGTCATATTTTTTATTTCACCTGAGATTGTGTTTACATACAGTAATCTTAAGACCCGTTAAAGACCAGATAGGTTTTATTACGACCTGCAAAGCCTTAGAATTAAAAAAGGTGTACTTCCTTTTTATGACTGTAGCTGCAGGCAGCCATAATAAAAAGGTCAAACAGTTTAGCAAGCACAGTCGCCATGGTACCCTTTGTCTTCAGTGTTCCGTGTTTGACTTTGACAGCTCAAAGTGTAGAGAGGTACGACTTCAGTTTTCACACTTTTATACACTTTTTGTACACTGAACTGTCCTCGATCCATGAGTGCAGGATTAACAACAGGACCATGTGTTACAAATGTTACAAAAGGGCAAAGTAGTGTCAACCCTCCCTGCTTGAACTGCTAGAGTGGGCAACATATGGACATCCCCACTTAAGCAGGTTTTATACTTTGTTTCTGCGAGTTTGCTATAGTCCGCTTGGGTTCCTGTAACAAATTTCATCATCGAACAATCGAAAAAGAGGAATGACTATTTAGCCATCAGGTCTCCAGCTGTCCGTGTCTGTATAACTAATCTGTATAGCCAATCACTTCTGACAGTTTTTCAATTGGCAAAACCTCTAAAATAATTCTGTTTCACTTGTTCATCCCTCTTTAAAAGGACAGTATTTAACTCAATGATGAGCTTTTAGACATATGCCATCCCTAATAGGTAAATAGCTACACAAATGTATGCTTTTGTGTCCACAAAGCATAATCTTACATTCTGGCAGAATCTAGCATATATGCTCTCTTATACTACACTGTCTCATTGTCCCAGTGGACTGTGAGTACTATAGAGCATGTGGTGCATTTGAGTAAATGGAAAAACAACATGGTATAAATACCAAGTGATTCTGACTGTAGCTATAGCCTCCTTCAGGAATTTTTGAAAGGAGATCTGAGTGGTGGAACATCACGAGAAGAAGGTGCAGACTAAAAGAGCAAATTACAAATCATCAACAGAAAATAAAGATTAAATTCATATACATCCATAGCTAAGTAGGCTCAGATCTCACAAGGCAGTTTTCATATCATATGCAGGTATATAGCTCACTCAGGAGCTTGACCCAGACTGCTGTTGGCAGTGTCCCAGTGATACCTCCGCTTAGCTGGCACAGCTCCACTGGGCTAAACAGCCACTAAGAGCTGTGCAGTAGACGGCGAGAGCTGACAAAGACGGATGCAAACCAGAGGAGGCTAACTAAATGCTTTCCAAAGCTTTCATAGCTGCCTTTAATCCATTCTATCCTCAAGAGAGGATCAGTTGTTGGAAAGGAACCCAACTTGGCGCCTTCTGTATGCTTTAAATGCTCAGAGGGCTTTATAAGATGACTGAGGTCAGAGCTAACCACTGTGTATAGTAGAGGAAGCTCCCAACTTCATTGAGTGATTTATCTGTAGTCATTGCAGGAAACTCTCAATGGATATGGGCGGCTCATCCCTTCCAAATGCAGCTCAGGTTCATGCATTTAACCTTGTGTTGTCAGTTGGACAGTGTATATTTCATTTTGGCAGACAAGCAAGACTGCATCAAATCATTTAAATTTACTTTTTGACTAGAAGATAAGACTGTAGTTTAAGGTTATATTGCATCGGCTGGAAAAATAGTGCGTAATGTATAATGTTTTTCCTTTAAAAATGTTCTCATTGGTCTCTCATTACCATCCCTATGACTCCAAACCTGATATTCAGTTTAACTGGTATTTCTGAATTAAAACAGTCAGGAAAATTAAATTAGACTGACTCAGTTTGAAAACAAGCCAATGAAACCCAAGGGCCTCTTGATAGAGATGTCACAGTGTTACCATGTCAGGAAAAATTACTTGCTCACAAAAGCTGAGAGGCGTCAAATCACATTTAATCAGCATGCTTCTCCTCGCTCTGAGATCTCTATATTCAACTGGGTGTCAGAGAATGATTTATATGATGTAGTTAATCTGTATGGATTGCAGTCACACTGAAGTTGACATATTTTGTCTGTGTGAGGCCCTGAAGGTATGAGCATGTGGTGATGGTGTTGGTCAACAACTTCGGACAGTTTACGAGTCATCTGCTTATCTTTCTAACGGTCTACTTCCACCAGGCCTACCCTCAAAAAGAGAGTTTATGATCAATTCTCTTTCTCTAAAAATTCTCTTCCTCTATGGAAATCTTCAAATCAAATTTGAAGATCTATCTACTTTCAAAGGCTTTCAGATCTCTTTGAAACCGCGTTTATTCTGTCTTCTTTATTTTGATCTTTTATCTTATTGCATGACGTATACATGTGTATATGTATACATGTATTCACGTCCACGTCTGTACGTGTGTGTGTGTTTACACGTATATGTATGTATATGTATGTGCATATACATGCCTGTACGTGTAGATTTATACTTGTATAGATATGGATGTTTTGTGATCTTTTTTACCTCATTTATCTTAATTCTTTCTTTTATTTGATTACATTGTCCTTCTCTTCAGCACATTGGTTGACACTTGATGTCTTTGAAACATGCTATACAAATAAAGCTGACTTGACTTGACACTGTCATTTCCTAGAAACCATCTATATTCTTGTCTTTGTCATTTCGTTCGTTCTTTCTAGTGTCTGGAAGACTTCATCGTACTCTCTGTGGACCTTGTGCTGATTGGTTTTGGGTAGGAGGGCCATTGTAGCCGCAGGCTGATTGAATCTTTCCTTGGAGAGAATTCTGGATGTGAACATGGGAACAATTGAGCTAAAAAGTCAGTCATTGTGAAATTGCACAATTTTCTTTCGTACGTTCCCAATCTTGGAATGAACAACTTCTATCTTATGGAGACAATGACTGAACACTTACAGTGCAAAGGAAGCAAATTCTCATCATATTTGATTTACTTCCTGTCTTACAAGAAGCACATATAAGTTTATTGCATGTAGAAATGTGAAGAACCCAAAAACAAAGGCTCCAGTTGTTTGGTTAGAAGAAGACTGAGGTTGGCTTATCTGAACAGAGTAATGACAGACACGATTAAGAGTTGAGCTCTGATAAAGAAACTACTGAGTTCTCTGGTGTTGACCTTCAACATTTAGCAGAAAATAATCAGCGAATAACTTCCTGCTGAAGGAGCAGAGCAGTCCCACACTAGCTTCCAGAGTATTGGCTGTAATAGTGGCAACAGAACTGATCATCTATGCTGAAAATTCTGTCTCTCAGTCATTAGGAGGAATCTGTGCCAATAGTGAACTAATTACTGTAAATTCGGGAGTGACATGTTTCTATTAAGCTTATCTTCAAACCACCAACACATTGGCTAAAAAATCCACTGTGTGCAAAGCAGATTATTCTAATTTGACTTGCCCATAGGGCTGCTCGATTATGGCAAAAATGATAATCACGATTATTTTCACTGAAATTGAGATCTCGATTATTTGACGATATTTATTTAACCCTTTAAGACCTACTATAAAACCAAGTCCGCCAGAGCTTATATTATATTTTTACATGCTGTAGTGCCATTTGTGGGAGCATTTCAAGTTGCTATATAACTGTTATAGCCCATATTTTAATAATATGTATGCATTAAGTCCATAGTAACTACATTAATTGCAAAAAAGTGCAATAAACTACAAGAAAATTGAAAATCGTTTTTGTTTTTTTACATATATTTCTACTTGGAGAAATTTAAGAGGCTTATCCCTCAAAACTTTAAATACAAAAAAGTTGCAAAAATAGTTTACAATAACAGGAAACTTATTTTGAGTGTCTTCATAGTTTTATTTTGGAGATACACCAATTTTTATATACACTGCAGGAAAAACAAAAAAACAATCCTATGATGCAAATTTGCAAAGAAAACAGCATGTGCATCAAAATAAACTATTTCCAGCAGTGCAATTCGAGTTCTAAGCATCCCAGAAACTATTCAGAAAAGTCAAACATGACGAGTATAGGTTTTTAAGGCCTACAAGTAAAAAACTACATTTCCGCAAAAATGACATCACTTCCGGTTTCGGCCAGGAAATGGCGGACATGTGATAGTTCCGCTGACAACTTTTTCAATGTGGGAAGTGTTATGAACAGCTGATCGGATCGGCAAAGCGTGTTTCTGGAATATTATGTTTTTGTTCCTGCAAGTGCTTTTTATGCAATTTTTGCAAAGCTTTATGTGGAAGGAAACCGTGACCGAGGACAAGCTGATGGCATAAGTTGTAAGTACAACTCCTCCGGTTTCATATGCAAACAAATTATTGCGCTAGCTTACGCGGTTCAGGTTCTACAGGGATTTAAAAATAGTTACACAAAACAGAGCGTGCTGCTCTGACCGGATTTAAAGGGTTAACAATGACTTTAAATAATAATATAAAATAGTGTACAACACCACTGAAGTTTTTTTTTTTTTTTTTACCTCTCTTTTCAACCAACTTCTGCTTAGCTTTCCAAGCTTCCCTCGGGTCCTCTTAATCAGCGGTCTCCAACCTTTTTTGCGCCACAGACCGGTTTATGCCCGACAATATTTTCACGGACCGGCCTTTAATGTGTCGCGGATAAATAATCGGCTCAGTCATTTTTAATGATCGTTGAAAGCCCAGATCGTAATCGTGATTAAAATTCGATTAATTGAGCAGCCCTACTTGCCCATCATACTAACAGACAGCTCTCTCTGCATTTTGAGCTTCATCTCCACATAGTGGAGCCACTTGTTTGCTGGTGACTGACTGAAAAAAAAATGGCAGTGGAGTAAGGGGGACGAGTCTCCTCAGAATCACCCCTGTCAAAAACACAAAAATATGCTCCTATCCAGTAACCCTTGGAAAATATCACACCAGCAAAACACAGCTGTCACGCAGAGCTGCTTCTACTATCCAGATCAACAGCACTGCTGAACGCTAGCTCAATATTTTGTCCTGTGATTTAAAAAAAAAAACAAAAAAAAAACAAGGCCAGTGTCCATGAATTGTGCAAACATTGCTGAAAAAGGCGATGGCTTCCTGTGATATGGAGATCAAGATTCATAATGCAAACGTGCACACACATGCCGAGGGAGGCCTTCAACATACATCCCTGTTCGTAGCCTTTGTCTGCTGTTTCCATGGCAACATGCCGCCTCTCTCTGTGGTGCATCGATGAAATGGGCTGAAAAGCATAGAAAATAGCAGGGAGAGCTATTTCTGCTCATTAAGCACTCAGTGTGGCAACAACAAAGTGAAGCTGTTTGCAGTCTTAATATCCTTTCACACATGGACTTTCTCGAAGACTGAACATGAACTTAGTTTGATCACATTAGTGACTGACAGCAGCGAGAACCAAAAAAAATCCACTGATTTCATAATTTAATGAAAACAGACACCAAATAAGCAATGATCTAAGACAGGGGGAGTAAGTCATCAGCTTTGCTAGCTACACTTTCCACTGTACCCATATTTTACCCATGTTAACTGTGGCTATATTTCTAAATATACAGGGAAGAAGCCTTAATGAGGTAAGGTGGGAAATAAAAACGTGTTTTACCATGAGTAGTGGAAGCCATAAAAGTTCCCTTGCTGAGGTAATTAGGCTTCTTTATAATATAAAACAGTATCTCTGCTGAAGACATTTATGGAAAATAAAATACCCAACATGACTGTAACAAGTACAAGAAGCCCCTTATAATAATGCATCTACAAAAATCTCTGTAGGTGTTTACAGGGTCACCTTTGCACAAATCAACTACAGCACTAAATATGTTTATCACAGTTCTGCACACACTTAGCAAGATCATACACACAAAAAACACCAATCTTAAAAGCAAAACTATTTAATTCAAAATAAACACAAGCCATACATCCAAGTGTGAGAACGGAAAGCTTTTCTCTTTAACCCCTAACAGCACAGACTGGGCACAGAGTTTGCACTATATTATTAAGTTTTATTCCCTTTATGAACAGCCAAATCAGCTTAAAACATTCACACAGTGGAACAGGCACATGCCGGCGAGTGGGAAAAGGAGTGGCTGTCGTGTTTTTATTAGCCCCCGAGTGACGCACAGGCTGCTCATGTTGTGGTCGGAGGTGCTGCAGTGATTGCCAGAGTGATGGGTGTTCAGGGACCACCAAGGATCCCTGAGTGGGGTCCTCAGCAAAATTAAGCATAATATTTTTTCACTATAATATTACTTGAATGTGTTCTGGGTAAAGAGAGAAACCAAAGAATAAAATGCAACCATTCAAAAACTAAAATTGAATTTACATATGAGAAGGGAGACAGAATATTTAAACTTCTTACTATAAAGCAGCATTCATGTGAAGCTCTAGGGCATAATTATTTCCTGAGAAATCTGGGTACCCTGCACCTCTACTCATTTTTGTGTCAATAATTTCACAAAGGAGTGAAACATCTCGTTTCCCTTTTCGTAAATGGTAAAATAGTCTCTTCCAGTACTCACAAAATTATACAAATTATACAACTACAAAGTAAACATGGTGTTAAAAAAAGAAGGCCACTGAACTGAAAATTGAAGAAAAAATACTTTAGACTTGTAGCTTACAGTTTGTTTGAATTGAATTATAATCCATTTGAATAGCATCTTTTGTCCCGCACCACTGTTTGCACTACACACTTTTCTGTTACAATTATTAAGTCAAATATTAAGTTGGACATAATTTTAAGTGTTGACATTCAGAAATTCCCCCTCACATTTTACAAAGCTGCTTGCAAAATACCAAAACATATACAAGTGCTTGCACAAGGTGAGTGACAGTCCCCACAATAAGTGAGCTCAATTTACTGTCAATCGTGTCCCTTAAGTCAAACCACACTGTTGAAGACACTCTGGGGATGACTTCCATCTCATCTACTGTCATGTTTGATGTCAAAAGCTGACCACAGCACCAGCACCGTTTACCATGCACAGAAATTATCTGCAAAAAGCAACAAGCTGCTCCATGATGGTTATCACTCTTAGCACTCAGTCATAGACAATTTAATTTTATGAAAGTCAATTACTACTTTATTCAAGTTTTGTTTTATTCATCATGCACCAGGGAGCTGTTTGACTACAGCTGGCACTGTACATGTGAGTCTGATTGGTGCCGGGGGAACTCTGAGGCAAAGAAGACAGTTCTGGCAACACGCCATGGCACCACACAACTCACATAACACACACACACACTCGCATAAAAGTCTATACATGGTCCAAAGGAGCAGACGTGGTGATTTATTCCTATTAAACCTATGACGTAAAATAAGAGTCTTAATTTCCATGCAAAATGTCCCCAAAACCTCTAATGGAAGGCTGTGAGGTGGGAGGGATGGAAGCCACATAAAGGAAATCAACCAGCATCACAACTTTGGTTCCACTTGGGCTAGTTTCCATTTGAACCATATAGCTAAACATCTGGCAAGCAACACCCTCATCCTGGGTTGCCTCCGCCTCCTCTAGTTAGCCAGCTCCCCTCCCCACTGTCACCGACGGCATCACTTCCAGAGAGCTGCATGACTTTCTACTCTAACATGACCTGCTTACTAGATTTTGCTTCTTAGAGGGAGTTTTAACCCAGTTCTACTCTTAGTAGGTTTTGATCAGCGTGGGTTCTTTCAGGCCTGCTCACGAGGCTCTTTCAGATTATTATGGACGAACTCAATCCATATCTTCAAAGAACGCCCTGACATGGAAGGGGAAAGTGTCACTTCCATCTCTGGCTCAAAGTTTCAGATGTGTTCCACATGTTACAGTAGTGAAACCATAAGAGATTTTCAAAAACTCTGAGCTCTGCTGAGCATTCACCACGCACACCACACTCAATAAAGTGTTTTCATAGCAAATTACTTAGCAGATTTTTTCTTTCTTTGACATTAACATGTCAATTTTAATGACACGACAACAACAAGTCATGTCAAGAATTTTGTAAAACAGCTTAAAAATCTCCAAAATTCTTCTTTTGTCAAAGTTTACATTTTCACAGACTGGTTTTCTGTCATTTTCTCAAACAGGAATGTACAGCGCTCTGATTATAACAAGAAACTAATGTAGTGATCCCAGCCTTACATCATTAACTGGAGCTTTCAATCCATACAGTCCATCATGTATTTTTCCTCAATATGTTACATGAAAAACAATATTTAGACACTCTGGGGTTCTGCAAAGAGTACTGCTGTTAACATAGCTTTAATTGAGTTCATCATTCTGTCAGTTTGAGGAGGTCCGCTGCTTACATAACCAGCTACAGAAGACAGAGTAGCAATTCTTCCAGGGACCAGGGCCATGGTCTCTGCAAAGCCCCAGAATGGGCATTCTTTCCCGGACTGGCAGTGCTTAGCAGCTCCTGCCAGGAAAGCTTCACTCGTGGATAACAAAGTGTATAAATAGACTAGTGGGTAATGAGGCATCAGGGGTAAGAGGCAACAGAGAGACGAGACAGGCATGACAAGAAGACATCGGGTGTCATGTATAAAGTCAAGCTGAATAAACCGAGCCCTGCATTATTGTTCTGAAACAAAACAAAACAAACAAATAATAATCAAATCAAACAAAGTAAATACAGGGAACCATGTCTTTTTAAAGGTCCTAGCCATAAAGGCTAGGGCAGTGCTTTGCTTGGCTGCTGCCACACTGCTAACAGCTCTGAAGTGAATGACTGACTTATTTGGTTGTTCTGCTACCAACCCCAGAGTCCAACCAAAGCAATCGGCCAACGTGAGGAGCAGAGTATTGCAGTGAGAGAGGCTAAATGCAAATCAATTGTAACGGTGAGAAAATGGGGGAAAAAAAAAAAAGAGAGCGAGTTAATGAAACTTAATTTTATTACCTGTTCACTTAAAAAGAAGCCCAGCAGAAGCGTGTTTGAGAGACAACAAGGTGCTGGGTAAACAGAGTGGACCTCCAGGGTCTGAGGGACCACCAGCAAAGCACACAAAACACACACAAGTGCACACAGTTGAAAGACCAGTGCTGAAAGGAAGGGTTAAAATGACAAAGAAAAATTTGACCTTTTTTGGGAGGTGAATGACACACACGTAGGACAAATTTGTCTTCATCATTAAAACACTCCATACACACTCTGACTAGCTAGTGTTCTCTCCTCTCACAACAAGTACACAAACATGTGTGGGCATTTCAGGGATTTATTTTAATGTTCTGAAAGCTGTTACTGCAGAAAGATGGCACAAGGTTCTCAGGCGTCCTTCACTAAACTTGCCTTTGCATTAGCAACACGCCAACATTTGAAGTGTCCCACACCGAGATAAAAGACAGAGTTGTTATTAGAGACTGCAGTAGTTACGCTCCCACGCGCCACATCTGCATATATCCGTCGCAAGGAAAACGCCTTTAAGCCCAAAGAGCGGCGACTGCCCCTCCAGTGTCATCTACAGGGACAACAGAATATTGAACTGGTTCATGGGAGACGAGCCTGCTGATGTACGCTGACACATCATCAGTAGCTTTTTTTTAAATTATTATTATTGGCAAAGACATTATCAGTCATTCTTACCAATCTGCTTTGTGTCCATCTGATTAATGGAGGTATTAGAAAGCATTTTGGCTACCTCGTCAGGGAAGATGACAGGACAGACTGAAAACCAAATCAGTGAGTTAATAGAAGCTTTAAAGCTCAGCAGACTGAAGACTGATCATTCGCTGTATGTTTGTGATTCTCCTTATATGACCATGCTGACTGGTGAATATCTACAGTTTTTTTTAAATATATAAAAATAACAACAGAACTAAAGTGAAGTACAACTCAATGTTAATTTGATCTTCTGATTAACTGATTTGCTTTTATGACTATATTTGCGACATGTTTCTGGTGCCTTGGACAGAAGATCGCATTGGATAAAGTTTGTCCCAGAGCATGATGGAGAAAACTGTTCTTATCGGCCTTACAATAAATGGCTGACAGAATGCAGCCTTATCAGCTGGGACTGGGTGGAGATAGCGCTAAGCCACTTAATGGCAATTACAGGGATGGTTACACACATGTTTACACACTCCCTCTGTCGTTCCTTTGCTCTCTCACTACTTTAGAACCATCTTGAACTCCAGCGGACCTCGGCCAGCATCTGAACACAAATGTTTTGAACATGATGGTGGCCAGTAAGAGCTTAAGAGGTTTTCCCCTGATAGACACGTTGGTTGAGATTAAGCTGATTCAGCTAGTGTGTGTGGTGCCATTAAAGACAAACATACACAGAGAAACGTGCAAACACACAATCACCTCAATCTCTTTATCGCTGCCTTACCCTGTTTGGACACCTAACTGCTCTCAGTGATGGCCGGGATTAACCGTGGGCCCTTGGCTTCTAATCTAAACCATGTGATGTCCTCACGTGCAGTTTGCTTCAGTCTAATTATACCCGTTTCTTGAATTGTGATGATGTAAACTGTAGCTCAGCAGGGTCTAACTTCTAAAGATTTACATGATTTAAGCCCAAAAAGAAGGCGGTGGGCATAAAGAAATAAAAATCTGACATTACAAATAACCAGCTTTGTACATTGTTGTAATTATGTTGCATTCTTACTAGATTTCTGTTTTTTGGATTTTGAAATGAATAACATCGAATTCTTAAAATCTATAATATGATCATTTTTCACTAAGACGAGGGTGGTCACTGTTATTTTAGTGCCTTCTAAAAACCCAGGGAAGAACGCAGAGACCCCTAGTGGGCGAATGAAAAAAATACACATCATTCAAACAGTTAGACATCCTGAAAATAAACACTTATAAGCTTTAAAATGTATCTAATTTTCTTAAAGTAATTCTACCGTAATTCCAGAAGTCTGGAAATTAGAACTGCAGTTTAACAAAGAAATCCACAGTACATAAAAATGTGACTGTGGTTTTGAAACACCCAGAAGAAGCAAACTCCTGTGTAAACACACTGTCTCGTGAGAAAATACAGTGTCTGTGAACATGACACGAGTTCCTTTTTACTTGACTTCTGCCGGTTTGACTCCGAGTGTAGCCACTTAGCTGAAGTCCAAAGAAAACCTCCCCTGCAGAGAGTCAATATTGATGTCCACTCCAAACAGTGTCTATTGCACTGTGGTTGTAAAGCTTTGAAATATTAAGGCCCGTCTCTATCATCCGACCCGGGCCATTCAAACAACCAGCAGACTCTAAAACAACACAGTATGTGTGAAAAATGGAGACTGGCCCAGCTAAGATCAAACCTCACAAGTCGACCTATTTCTGATCTGGATTCAACCTCTTTTCCTCAACCGTCATTACTACAACACAGCAAGCTTATCAAACATTTTCCTTTCAAGTTTTAGGGAAAGGGAAACAAGAACAAAAAAGGGATTTTCTTTTTTTGTTATTTATTGAGAGATAAAGATACAAGTGCATAAACTGTTAGAGGGAATACTGAGTGACAGTTTTAGCTATTAATTTCTTTTAATGTCTTATATCATAATATTGAGACAGATCTAGCCCAGGGTGACACTTTAATTCAATTAACTCTTATCTCTGCAGTAACGGATTCTTTTTCCCTGGGAAACGCCCTGAAATGTCTCTGCACTTCCCTTGATGGGATAAAAAAAACTGCCTTACAGGGGAATAATAGAGTGGAATAGCCTCATTTGCATAAAATTCCCCTTAATTAAGACATTTAATGTGTTCCTCTGCTACAGACACCCATACAGACACAGAAGCAGTACACACAGATTCATATTCTTCCTTGAATGCGGGCCCATAACACGATTAAAGCCCGCCTGAAGAGATCCGTGCACAGTGTGATTTCACACTCATTGTTTTTGCAGACAAAACGGATTAACCGGCACTGACACGGGGTCCTCTCTGCCCCATTCACAGCAGAAAGAGCTCAAAATCCAACAGCCTGCCCTGACAGGTCCACAGAAAAAATGGATATTGAACCCTTATGACGTGAAACCACACCAAAAACCATACTAATACTAATGACTAATTCTGTCAACTCGGCTCACTCACAATCATTTTCATCTCTTCCACCTGCAGTTCTGCCTCCTGTCTCTTTAACCCCAAAATGCCTAAACCACTTAAGGCCTATTTCAAAGAAAATAGTAGAAATACATCAAATTTTCCTTCTTTTTAAATAAGTTTGGACACAGGCACATTCCTGACTTTTAACAACACTCGGAAAGTACTTGGAAATTGCTCAGTTTCTTTATCTTGCTTGATGAAGGAGCTGCTAAAAACAGTTTGATTCCTCCTCATGTGTTGTATTTTTGATTTATGATGCATCAGATCTTTTGCTTGATGACAGGTGCGGACTACAGCGACAGTTTAGCACCTGGACTCTAAAAAAAGCCAAGCTGTTGTAACGTGCAGAATGTGGTTTGGCTGAAATTTGTGTTGCTGAAATGGCCAAGGCTGTTCCTAAAAACCACACCGTCTGCATAGAGACATTTGACACACTCTCAGCATTAATGGTGCCTTCACAGATGTGCAAACTACCCATTCCACTTGTCATTTACTCCCATATCTGCACAAATTCTGTTTTTTAATGGTACGCTCATAATCATCCGAAAGGTCGGTCTGTTCTTAAACCCAGAAGACACTGTACCCATGTTTGGGGAAGGTGTGGTCCCTGGCTCAGCTGCAGGGGAGGAGTGGTGCAATGAGCTCAATGGGGCAGTGCCGGGGAGGCAGGTGAGAACACTCAGCTGGTGGCGTTTGGACTGATGACGGTCTTTTACCCCTTTTAGTCAGGCGGGAAACGAGAGAGGGGAAGGATGGAAAGCTGAAACCAGACTGTGGGTCGTTGTATAAAAACCAAAATAAACTTGACATCTGTGAGCACAGCCACTGTGTGTGTGGAGTGCATTCTACACCACGATTCGTAAACAGAATTTCAAATTCGGATTTGTCACACCAGAAAACAGAGTTTTACCCAGTGTCAGTCCCTACCCACCAAGTTTTAGAGTCAGTGACTTAATTACTTGTGAGTAAGAGTAAGTAACATTTTAATATTTTGCAGGAATTGAATTCAAAATGAGATGTTATGACTATACTTTGTTTTTACATAACATCATACCTAGACTTCATAAACAAAACAAATAATCAGAACAATGCCTCATATTACATTCAATCTTTTACCTGTCTGAGTCGAGCTTTACTTCGTATTTCACGTAGTCAGGCAAACTACTTAAACATGATCAAACACATTTTAATGTCATAAATGTAGTATTTGTAGTATCATTAGGTATTATTTTCCAATTTCCTCAATACATCCAAGTACAATATTTTTAATCTCCTATAAGGGTGACAATACAGGTGACTCCACATAATACTTTTGTCTTGCATCAAATATCTGTGCTTAGTGAAAAGCACCACTAGGTGGGAGCAAATAGACTGATAATGGACCAGCTTGAGTAGCTGGTCCATTATCAGTTTACTGAGTTTAAACCACTGCATGGGCTGAAATTTGTGTTGAATGAAACCTGTTTTTTCTTAAATCTGTATATAAAATAAACACTTCAATCACAAGTAACACCAAGTGATGTTAAAACAAACAGCAGCTTGAATGCTAATTTGGTTCAAAATGAAACAAAGTATCAAGGACAGATGCTTTTGCCATTTCTCCTCACAGCATGACCAGAATGAAATACGTCACATGGAGTAAATGCTCATAGTAAAAAGAGATAAATAATGTAGCGAGCGAGGAGGAGGGTCTCTAAATCCACACCCATCCCCAAGACATCAGCATCCCTGCTTCAGCAGCAGAGCAGACAGAAGGAGCAGTAGGCACTTGAAACACACACAATCATGGATGCACACACACAGACCCCCGCACAGTGTGAAGTGTCCTTTTCTGTGTAGTGGAGTGGAGTGGCATAGAGGGAGGTCACTCGACAAAAACGGCGATAACGTCGCATGGTCCATTAGGAGGTCTGTGGGAAACAACAAATGAAAAGGGCTACCAGAGGAGTGTTGCTCAAGCAGCCCATTACCTCATTCTAAAACACACACACACACACACTTACACACACGCACGCGCAATCCTAACATAACCCCCTCTGCATCTCATGTCCATGTTCACAGATAGACAGGTCTTCCTTTGCAGGACAGAGCCAATTAAACAGCCTTGGTTCTGGAGTGGCAGTACGCTTGGATAAGCAAGAAGGCACGGCACAGAGAGATAGTGGGAAAGAGAGAGAGAGAGATGGCATAGCCATGTATGAGAGGAAAATCAAGGTAGCCTTAGAAACCAGAAAGAGGAGCAGAAGGATTGGGAGCTCCCCCCAGATTGATATGTCAACATCTCTTACTGTTGTTGGTGGCAACATTTTTAATAGTTCCCAAGCTAACAGAGAAGCACTATCTTGCTGAGGAATGAGCTCAGTACTACTACAAACTGTTACAATGAAATAGCAGTCTTCATCTTCAGCATTCGAACACAACACCATCATCAAATATCCCCGCAGAACTCAGTGGCTCTTTTATATTTAAATGGCACCATTTCTAAAGCAGAAAGAAAACATTGGCGGTCTGCCACATCAATGGTTGAATGTTTCTTTAGGATGAAGGAACTAAAGGGACAGACTACAGTCAGGTTCGACTTTATAAAACAGCACCTGCTGATGTGTTGCAGGATGTTTCTCCTTCATCGTAGTCAGTTGAGCCGCACCTTTTCCTTTCTGTCTTCTGAAAAAGGACACGGCTACATGCAAAGGCACTAAACATTGATCCTGAATGTAAATCATGAGCTGCAGACGGTCAATATTGAACTGCATTATACGGTAATTATGGAAAACAATTACAAAATAATGAATGCCTAGAATTAGGGGGAAAAAAACTTTACCAAGACTTGAAGCAAAACTTTGATTTGACTTCATAAAATGTTAAGTGTTGTCATGCTGTATGCTGACATGCTGTCATCCAGTTTCAGCTTACTTCCCTGCAGAGTTGACAGAATTTTGAGGAATGACAGCAGAGACGGTCAGTTACAGAGGGTCAATGTAGGGGCTGTCAAGGAGGACACAGCGAAGCAGTTTAACTGACCGTTGCGGTTTTACCTCTGGGAATAGGAAAGATGTATGTGGTCCAGTCTAATGAGACCATTACTAACCTTCCAGTGCCTCTGGGAAGTGTAGAAACACAAGTACACAGACACAAGCACAGGGATATTAAGTTTTATTGCATCTCAGAATCACGAAGCAAAGTGCTGGGAAATCGGTGGCTAAATTATTGTTCAGTGATTTAGAATTTTACTACCTTTTCTTCTTGGCCCATTCACTAGCTTGCCCTCTCCCTTTTTACCCTCTCCACTCGTTGCCTTTTCTCATCTTTTGTCTTTTCTTTTCTTCTTCCTGTGTCTTTGTTTAAAGCTCTTTCACTTCCAGTCAATCTTAGTGTGCCTACCCTTCTTAGTCACTCTTTCTTTCTTCCATTTTCCCTTTTACTTTCCATGTATTCCCATTACCACTAATAAGATTTATCACACGTTCCTGAGTCACTGTGTGAGTTTTTATGGAAATTTCTTAATGCAAAATAATAATCTTTGTGTTTCAGTTACATTTCTCAAATTAACACACTAACAAATTTTATTATCGCTAATGTTGTGCTGAAATGCACCTTGTTTGCACCAAAATTAATCTCAGCCAGTTAACTTTAAAACTCTTTTTCTAACACTGATCTCTGGCTGCTAATCATTCACATGAACTTCAAACTGAACACAGCAGCACAAAGACATAAATGCATGTAAATGTCTGTATAAACACAAAAAACTGGGCTGTGGTTGCTAGCATGCAAGAAACCAAGGAAACTGCTGCTAGCACTGCTAAGGTTAGCCAGACTGATCTGACACTGTGGGTTTGCAACATGCATTTTGAAGAGTCCTGCACATTTTAAACATGATCTGATTAACGGTTTCATACAGCTCCTTCAAATACACACAAAATATTCATTTGGCCAATGTCTGACATCATTTATTCAAAATATGTTCAGTGTGAAATGTTTCTGTTTAAAACTCATTGACAAGGCTAATTTGTTGTTGCCTTGTTTAAACAACTAGCAAATTAGTCACCAGAAACATCTGTATTTGGAACACCACAAACACAACAAACAGCCGATCCAAACGAAGTTAGGCAGACCCTTAAAGAGTAATTAATAACTACATATAACAAATGTTAGGGAAATCTGATTAGGTTTATGTCCTGTATCTGAAAAGACAAAGAAAACATGTTATATAAGAATATCAAATGTTTAAATCCCCAGATATCAGGATCAGGTTCTAACCACAATGCAGCAAATGAATTAATAAAACTAGCTTTTTGTTTTTTCAGTTACACAGACATGGGTCTGTGTACACAGACTATGTATAATCTATACAGTATAGTAAAAACACCATTGTAATACCACTGTGAGAACATCGTATCATGAATCACTCTGTGGTTCTCTGCATTTGTTTAATCACTCAGTGAACAGATGGCTAAATAAATCATAGATAATAAAACAAGTCCTTAAAAAGCATCTGAGCCACACTTTGATAGATGTGAACTATGTGCAGGTATCCTAACTTTGGATCTACAGACGGAGCACATATGTTCTTGAAACTCAGCAGAATAAAGCCAGACAACAGCCCGTGTCTGGGTCAGGGTGGTGGGTGTTTTTACCTTTTGTGACAGCGCAGTCTCCTGACTATATCAAGCACCTGAGCACCTAATGGGAATCTGCTGGCTGTTGGTGTTGACATGCCCTTTGCAGACGCTTCCCTCCTTCCCCATCTGTCTGCAGACTCAGACTGCTCAGTGACAGCTTCATACAAATACACAGCTAAGACACACACACACATACACACACACAACACACACACACACACACACACACGTGATGCAAGTATTCAAATCCTCAGCCAGGCCAAATGCCAGAATTATGTCCCCAGCTCAGAGGCAAACAAAATTATACAGAGTTTGTAGACAAATATATATGATTATAGGAATAACAGCTCAGTTGTTTCCATGTCAACCTAAACCCTGTCACTGCATGTTGTAAGTAATTACGGTTTACACGATATATCATACTGTTAATACTGCTAATTTGAGTTTCATTAGCAGTATCACAAGAACCAGCTAACAAGATATGAATCCAACTACGTAGTTATAATCTACTCCCTTTCATATCTGAAAGATTATTACTTTCCTGTGAGTAATGTAATGTAATGCAATTCATGGAGTAAAGAAAAAGAAATTAAAAACCCCAAAGGTTTCATGTTTTCTCTGATCAGCTGTCTTGCTCTATGAAAGCTGCTTGTTTTCTACGTTACCGTCTGCAGATGCGAGCAGCTAGAGCAGCAAATGCTAGAAATCTGCATCTCTCATTAGCAACGCTGCATAAATACATCGGCTCCACACCAGCCTATTCTTGAGAGACTCTCAACACATAAATAATTTAATTATGTCGTTTACTATGTCCATTCTCAATTTTCATTTCAATTTGGAGAAATCCTGTCGCTGCAAAGCAAATCTGTCCCTTTGCATTTGATAATCTTGGTGGTTTCAATACAGCAGACTTTATGATTCTGTCTTCAGGAGCATGGTGAAGTAAAACAGTGAACTTTTTAACTGCTGTGAAATTTAAAGACAAAAACAAATTGCTGAATGCTGCTAAAATATCTTTTTTTGCCAGATGATCAAATAAATCATAAGCTATATCTGTGTTGAGGAGCATTTATGACCTAAATTCCTTCAGCCTCAAAGCAAGTAGTGATGTTCAACAGTGCAAAACATTGCAGAAGAGTTTTCTTTATTAAACTATACAAAACTGGTGTGTTTACTGTCATTCAAGAAAAGCAAGCAAGGACTTTGGTATTTCTCAGATGTTTATGGGCAAAATGGCTGAATAGCTTTCAAATACTGGTCACATGATTTTAGTCACACTATGAAACATTAAGCAGACTTTAAATCTGCTACTTTCATCTCATACTGTCACACATTGACACACACATCTGTCGCACATTTGTTATTTTCCTGACATTGTACACATCAGGAAACTAACAGGTTATTTTTTATGATGTTGTGTTTTACAATAAAATAACATTTAAGTGAACATTTAATGTCAAAACGTTACTTTGAACAGTTAGTCAGTGTTCGAAAATGCTCGCTGGATTTATTGTCACGTATTCTCCTGTGAGGTGGTCTGAGAGTCTGTAACAGCCAGTTAGATGTATCCTATCCAGCTGAGATAAACAGCTCTTGCAATTAAGCTGCTATGTGAAGGAGCTTGTTGGACAGAAATCAAAGTTTAAGCCTACATCCAAAGCCCTCTTCTTTTTGATCAGCCCTTACTTTCTAATATTGTTTCTCTTCCCCTCATTAACCTCTATTAGCCCCATTACCGCTTTCTTTATTTTTTTTGGTTTTACTCCTTTCTTCTTATTTCTCCATCAGTTCCTCTGCTGTGATGTTCTTAATGAACAAAACAACAGGCAGACAGGAAGCAAAGAAGCCAATGCTAACAAAAGACCCAGCTGAGAGACTACTCAGAGAGAATTATTGGCAATACACACACACACACACACACACAAATATCTGCATGGGTGTATGAACAAATTCAGTGTACGCTCTGTGCACGTGCAGCACCTGAAGTCCATCTTAGCTCCTAAAAATAAAACATACATCTTTGTTCTCCTCACTTTTTCCTTTTCTCCAGTCACAGTTTGTTCAATCTCAGAATTCTTCTCCCTCCGACTGCGTACCCGCTGCTTCCTTATTCCCTTCCGACTCTGCTGCAGTCTCCCTGCTTATGCCAGTGAGGATTTCCCTTGGAGCGTCCCCTTCATCCTAAATGGGATTACATGAAATTCCCACTGCTGATCCTTCTTCCACTCCCCAATACGCCCATAAACCCATCATCTCCCCCCCAGGAAATACCACAACATACCACACAAGAAGAATTAAAAAAAAAAAATCCAATTACCACTGTAAGAAGAAAATCACATTTTACCAAAACATGGCTTCTATTGACTCAGAACGGGGATTCTTTTTTTTTTTTTCCTTCATGACATCATGACAGCAAGCACAAAAGGAACTGCCACCTTTCTGGCTTTTCCCATTGATTCTTTGTGCCTGTGTTTTGCCATTTATTTTACGAGCGGTGACACCGGATACTATTCTTCCCAGTTGTTGCAGAACACTCTGGCGATTCATCCAGATAAAATTCCATTTCTTCAGTTGGCAGGTCTGCCCTCTCCCGACTCTTCGTCCTCCTCCTGCTCCAAGTCTGCTGACAGCCAGCTAGCTTTTAACGCACACCATTGATTCTTTTGGCCTTTCTGTGCTGTAACAGCGTTTGGAGATAATAAATGGAGATGCCTCCACACTGGGTGTGTGACCCCAGATGGATAACTCTGCCAGATAACAGGCAGCAGAGGAAGGGAGGGAAGACTGGAAAAGTAGTGTGGTGGATTTTAGTGGTCTGGAGGGGCAGAGCAAGATAAAAGTAGCAAGGTAGAAAAAGAAAAAAACCCTCAAGAAACCAAAATTTTCTTCTTCCTAAAGCAGAAACCTTGGAGATACTGTGGCCTAGTTTACTATTTATAAAAGTGTGCAGCACATATGTGTGCAAGTACATGCTTGTGTAATGATGTGGACATAATGAGGACAGATGAGGTCATTCTGGCAGTTGGGGTGGCACACCTGTAGGGGCTGCAGCAGGCTCAGTGAGAGGAATGATGTATGGGAGCCGGGTAGGAGTTGGGGTACTCAGCACCAGAGTGCTGTGCAGCCCAGAATAAAAGAAAAAACTCACCATCATCACCATTAACACAATCATCATCCTCCACCATCCATCACCAGCTACATCGCCTTCACCACCATCATCATCCATCACCCATGTCAACAGAGTATGTAACTGGCTGGGGCAAATATAGGCGAGTAAAGCGAATCAGTAAACTGGTTTCGCTCGGCTAAAACTACAACATCATGATTGTCACCACCTCAAAGGGGTAAAACAATTTTTTTCCTGTCTTCTTCTTCTTTGCTGCTTTAAATTTGTTATAAAGCAGTTTCCGTAATGGATTTCCAATAAATCGTCTCTTTTGCCATCAAAAATGTTGAACTTTTATACTGTCTGTCTGTTATCCAGCAATATTAGACTAATGGCCACATTTACTCAATGGGGCAATCCCCAAATAGCCCTCATAGATGTGGTTAGTCCTGTGGCTGATCTGCAGAATCTGCACTATTTTCTAAAAACAAGCACAGTCAGATCATTTGAATATCAATCACAAAACATGAGGCATGCTTTTTTCAGCGTTAAATATCGGTGCAATTAGCAGTAAACTTTGCTGAAAACTTTTGTAAATCATATTTGATGTAAATGATTTCCTCACTAAATTTTATTGCCTTGAGAAATGGATTTTCTGAAAAAAATATGCAACAGGGTCAGTTCACAAATCTCTGAGTTCACACCTCTTGTATGTAATATTGTCACTGCACTCTCTTTGTAAATACTGAGCACTGTTTTTACACCACTGGCACAACGTATTAATCAATCCGTCCTTAAACTACCAGATTGAATTTTTAGGAAACTGAATGGAAAGGTGGAACATGAAAAACTAATAAAAACCCATCAAATACTTGTGCACTTCTTCACCACTTATTGTGAAACTGCAGGAAAAAGCAGAATGCGCTCTCTGATTGGTCTTCACCGACAATATTCAAGCATTGCTTTCAAGTTTCGAGTAACAGAGGTGTTTTAGCAATGTACTCTCTTTCAATCATGGAAGATCAGCAAAATCTCAATAAATACAAAAGCACTCAAGATATTGTCTTGACAATCTGCAATAAACTGAGCCTAAGCTAGCAGGTATTATTTACACCTAAGCAATTATAGAAAGTTGTGTGTAAAAATGTTGCTATTTGGTCACCAAATTAGCATCATCATCCCCATCATCATTCTCACAGCGTATGCCCTCTATAGAATCTATCACATCCACGACTGAGTTACCAAGTCATCAAGTGCACATCAGGGCTGTCATACAGCCTCTGACCTTATGCAACATTAACGTCACAGTGGCATTCAGAGCAGCACCCTCCCCAGGGCCTGTCACTACAGACAAAGTCTACTGCTGTGGCAGAAGGAAAACAGGACAAAAGGAACAGTGGGATGGGTTCAACTCAACAACAGGTATACAGGCAGGTAAAACAGTCAGCTTACAAGGTAAAACAGTTATGCACAATACCAAAATATGCTTGCTCACTTGGCCCACCGTCTACACTGTAAGCATTATTAAAAAAAAAAAACAACAACCCAGATTTACAAATGGCAGCAAATCTCAGCTGGTTTACATAATCCCTGAGGAAATGAAAGCGATGACGTAAGCTGTCTTAACAATTCCTCCTTCCACTTGTGTCTCTCTTTTGGATTTGTCATGACTGCTCTTCAGCAGCGTCACTTGTCATTTGATGTCAGATTTTGTCAAATCTCTGTAAAAACTGAAGGAGATCGGAGGTGAGGAAGGAAGAACTGAGCTCCAAAGCACAGGCTATGTGGAGGCAGGTGCTGGATATGCTACACTGAGGCGATGTGCAAAGTTCAGTCACAGCTGAAATGCTGATCAAAAGGGACTTGCAGAAGCGTGCTGCTCAGGGAAGAAAAGTAAATGAGCTATGACAGCAGATTTAGCCACGTATTTCATCAGATTTCCCCACAGTTCATTCTGGACACTTTCTAGAAATGACTGTGTGCTGTTTTCATAAAGTTGCTGCTAAAGGTTCTTATGGACTTAATATGTTTCTCCGCTAGACAAACCTGTGGTTGTAATAAACTGAACTGATCTATTATATCGTGAAGAAGGAACCCACACTTTTAAACAGTTGCGTTTTCTAGACAGTGAATCATTAATATGCAGTATGAGGTATCACCTGAAGTTGTCAATCCTAGTTTCAAATTAATGATGTTTCAGCTATCAATAACTCTAGTTATAAAACATTTATGTGACATGATGTACTGTACGATGAAGCAGCTGTGACAAAAGGTTAAGGGAATAAAATGCATCCTGATATTGTAACCTGTGTTGAATGTGAAGATGGGAGCTTGAGAAATCAGAAAGAAGAGCAACATAAACTAAATCAAAAAATTTTATTCTTGGACATAATTTGCTCTGCATGTTTCACAGTTCAAACTGATCCTTGTTTTTCTTATACTTGGCCTTGATGCAACTCCAGAATTGATCCACTATCTGCAGCATGTCTTTTAAGGGAACCCCCAGTTTCCTTCTGATTGGCTGACAGAAGAAAACAGAAGAACAGCAAATGGGGTTGCTTCTCTCACAGTCAGAGCGCTATGTGTCTGCAAAGGCTACATTGGGGAGGGGTGACTATAGCTCAGAAGGATGTCTATTAATTAGAAAGTTGGTGGTTCGTGCCCAGTACTTTGCCCAAAGTATTCTTGGGCAAGTACTGAACCCTCAGTTGCTCCCAATGTGTTCATCAGAGTGTGAATGTCTGTGAATGTTATATTGAAAGCACTTAGGCATACAAGAAAGTTCTTACATGAAGGTGTGTGTGAATGGACGAATGATGCTTGTAGTATAAAATACTTGTGCAATACAAGAACTAGTGCAAAAATATCTGCCCTTGTTGACATCATATAAGACAGGAGTACAAAAAACCGAGCTTTTATGAAGCTGAAGTTTGAGCTACTGGTTCACAGGAATTTCTCGTTCATTCACTTTTTTGTTTGAAACTTCAGCCCGGTTCACTGCTGTAGCAGTATATATACGACAGAAAACCAGGAACAGCATAACAAGTTCACTTTGTGTTTCCACAGCATCACTGTACCTTCAACTCAAATAGACTGGCATTTCCCTTTTTATCTACCCATCAATCAGTAATACACGTTGTTACTGTGCAAGGTCACAGAGGCCTGGAGGACATAAGATTCGACAAGAGGTAAGATACAGACAGTATCTCTACAGGTTCAGGGTTATCTCTATGGAGAAAATCCAAAATTTTAAACACAGGACATTATGCCGTGTGGTGCTCACACTCTCATCACTGCACCACTCATCTGTACATGTATTTTTAAGAAAGCATATTTACCTCCGCACAATCCTGATTCCCACACTGAATCGATAAATAATGTAAAGTACGATGTCATTGCTTTTACAAGATCAGAGAAGCTTGTTTGATGATGAAGCTTTGCATAGCACCAGCTTAACAATTCAAGAGGAATGAGAAACATCTGCCCAAGCTGATGAAATGCACGTCACACCATTAAAATGACCTACCAGAAAATTTTTTATGGTAGACCTCTACTTAGATGGCACATCAGATGATCCTCTCTCAGAATGTGCACTGCTTTATCACAGCTTTCCCACACTGCACTGTCACATCTGAATAATGCACAAAATGCACCTTAAAGCCACATGGGGAAAAGAGGCCACAATGCATTTGAAATTGGTGTAAGTGAAATAAAATTGGCAGTAAACGTGCAGACAGGCAGGCGGCACTATGTGACGACAGCACATGTGCACTGATGGAGCTTTTATGGAGCGGGGCCACAGTGACAGCAGCACTTACAGCCTCATAATGTAGCGATTAGTTTCAAATGGGACGAGCTGCGGTGGCGCTCTGGCAGCACCCTGCTCTCGGGGGCGCAGGAAGCCTGTCAGAGGGGACGGAGGAGCGTCCATCACCGCCGCTGCAGTCGGCAGCTCAATCTGGCAGGGCCTCCGGGCCAGAAGCACCCACCCCAACGCCCCCAATTCTTTTCCTCAGAGGAGTTATAAATCACCGGGCTCCTGACAGGAGCAGCAATGGAGAGGAGTCACCTTGGGTGGAGCTGCTGGCTTGTACGCTGGAAGATGTTCACTTACTAATGATTATTTTTTTCTCCTTATACAACCATTTATTCTCACACAGACACATACACACTGAGGGCCTTATGCAAAAAGCTCAGCACTCCTCAGCTGTCTCCCCATGTCCCTACCTAATGTAGTGTCCTCCTCAGTGATAACAGCATGACACTATATGAAAGCCCAACTGAGAATACAGCCATTACTGCTGCTGCTGCTCAGTCTCTTACATCTAGATACATGGGAACAAATGGGAGATAGTGAAGCACAAAGTCTAAACAAATAAGAACAATCAAAAGGCTCTGTGTGCGTGCGTGTGTGTGTGTGTGTGTGTGTGTGTGTGTGTGTGTGTGTGTGTGTGTGTGTGTGTGTGTGTGTGTGTGTGTGTGTGTGTGTGTGTGTGAGTGTATAAAGGGGGTTGGGCACAAATATTGCAAAGAATTCTCTCATCCTTGTCTGACAGGCTGTGTACAGTCTAATGCCTTTAGTCTGTCAAACACTCTGTCACAGACCAGTAGGAATATAATGGCTTCAGTGCGTCTGTCAATGTCCTCACCACCTCCTCCTCCCACTGGTGGGACATACAAAATTTCTGTTTACAGGACTGGAGGAATCCAGCATGTCATGTGACACGTCTTACTAAACATGGTCCACTGGTTGTATTATTTTACTATTACACTGAGGTTTGGAAAGACTGCATATAAAAACAGATGACCAAAAGTCTGTGGGATGTCATAGATCAATCTGTGGTGACCAGCAACAAATACATAAATTCTGTCAACATGTGGACATGGAATGGTAAAGTCCAGCTTTAATTACGATTGCTCATTTTATTCTCAGAGTTTCTCAGAACTTAAAACAGCGCCTTTTCCCTTAGCTCCTATTAAACATGACTGTGGGGTATAAACACACCATTACGGTAATTTTGTTTGTTTACATTAGCATCAGTGTCCATGACCAAATGCAGAACCTGTCTTTTCATTTCTTGCACATTCCTCCTGTTTAGCTACGTGGATACTCGCTAATTTATGCTCCGTTAAAAGTGCTGAAATTTGAACAAAGATGTGACACTAACATATTTCTTGACATATTTTGGAAAAACCTGTCATGACTGCAGGCATAACAAGCATTTTATTATGCAAACTGTCAAGTTTTTACATTTTCATGTCTTGTGCTTTATTGTTTGCAAAACACAGAAAAGAAGCTATTTTCCTTCTTTTCTGCCTGTGCGTGTGTGTGCGCCCGTGTGTGTGCGCCCGTGTGTGTGCGTGTGTGTGTGTGTGTGTGTTGCAATACTACTAATGAAACAATAAAATTAGCAGTATTAACAGTATGATATATTTTGTAAACCCTAATTATATACAACATACAGTGATGATAGGGTTTAGGCTGACATTGAAATAACTGAGCTATTAAGTATATAAAGTGTGTATACTTTTGTCTGCCTCTCTGGGCTGGGAAGATAAGATTATTGACCAATGAATATACCAACACACAAAAACAAATAACTGAATCTTTTATATGACACAAAATTGTAAAGATAATGGGGAAAAAAAGAGTGGCCCATCTGTCTAATTTTCTGCATTTGTTCAGTGACAAATGTAAATCTATTGCAAAAACTGTATCTCAAACACACTGCCACTGCAGGAAAAGCAATCTGGATAGAGAAACAGACAACAGAACACTATTGGTCATGGACTGGCCTCCCCACAGTCTCAAACTCAACATTAAAGTACTATGGGCGACCCACATCCAACTGGACAAAGCAGAACAATCTCCTTAATACTACTTGAAAGCAATTTCCAGCAACGTGGCCACCAAAGACCATAGAAAGAGAATGACATTCGGCAACTTCAAGCAGCTACAGACTAGCGATGGAAAGTGGGTGGAACAATAGACTTTTAGATAAAGTGAAATGAGATAAACCAGGTGATATGCCAGTCAATATAATTGACTGGCATATCACCTGGTAGTAAATACATTAGAGTGATTAGAGTGACCTAGAATGTCCTAGAATGTCAAAAAGCATCCATTCATCAGATTCAAAGCGATATATGATAAGCAAACTGCTTCCAGTGTGAGTTTAGGATGTCAGAAAGAATAAACAATAAATGACCATTTCCCATTTTCCTAGCAAAATATAAAGAAATGGTCACTTGGACTGACAGCCCCATACGCAACACACTGTGAGTCACTGTACTCTGGCACCTTTCTAACAGAACCAACGTTTTCAGCAGTTTGCGCTACAGTAGCTCGTCTGTTGGATTGGATTACATGGGCTTTCATTCCCCCACGTGCATCAGTGAGCCTTGGCCACCCATGACCCTCTCGCTGGTTCACTTTTCCTTGCTTAGATCACTGCAGACCAGGAACACCCCACAGGAAATGCAGTTTTGGAGATGCTCTGACTGAACATACCAGCTTTGAAGACTACATGTTCACTTGCTCATTAATATATCCCACCCACTAACATGTGACACGATGAAGAAATAATCAGTTAATCACTTCACTTCTTAGTGGTCATAATGTTATGCATGCTCAGTGAATATCTGTTAATTAAGACCACACCTTGTATGCCCTTGCATGCTTTCTGCCTTCTTTTGTGAGTCAAATTTGAGACCAAAAAAGGAAACATGAAACAAATCTAAAGAAACAACATCTCAAAGCGACAACTGCCAAGGTTTGTAAATGTTTTTTCCAGTGATTGAACGGCTGGATGTCTCATGGAAGTCCAACCAGGTTCACTCAATATCATTTAACTGCTTCTTCAAATTAAGTCTCTGGCCCTTGTCTTGGACTACAGCAGGAAATGGTGGCTCTGGCTTTCTAACCAGAACCACAGAGGGTGGAGAACAGGTTCGCCATATGCAGTCCAAGTTAGAGTTCACGAGCTCCTTTTAGAGCCAGCTAAATAATCCCTGCATCCGCTACCGGCACAAGCACAGTCTAATTCCATGGTAAGCACTGACATTTCAGGATTCATTTTAATGTATGGAAGGCTCCAAGCATTCACTATGCAAACAGTTATATAGTAGCAATAATCAGTCAAATATACTGTAGCATCAATGTTATTTAGTCTGTTTTCCATTTTGTCTTGCGTTTTTTTAAATATAAGTATTAAATATTCACAAAAAATAAATAAATAAATTCACAAAAATAAAATGCCGGTGAGAGGAGTCGAAAACTGAACTGTGAAACGCAGCCCGATATTTTTAGGAGCTGATAAAGAAATGGCTGAAGGCATGTGCAATTATTCCAGTGAAGTGATAATTCTGCAGGGACTTTTGACACATTTTCACACATCAGTCTGCATTGTAATTAAAAAGCAGGCGCATAACTCATTTCAGCCTGAAAGGTGTTAGCCGAGGTGAAAACACGGCAAAGAGATAATAAATTAGAAAGTTGTAGCAGAAGAACACCACAACTGCTGAAGTGGACGTTTGAATTTGGCAACACAGTGAGACTAAAAATAGACTTTACTGAAAGTCTAAACTAAAGCACATTTAACTTTGATGACTCCCGACAAGCATGTTTACAGAAATAGTGTCTATATAAGAAACTGTTACTGATCTTCACGGTCCATTTTTGTCTGTTTCACTTCTGTTTTTAGAAACAAGATGATCACATCTACATATTTATAGCAGCACGACTTATGTTTTACTGACCTAAAACATATTTTTTTGCAAAGATCACCCCTCCACACACACACATATACAGGCTGTATGCAGTGTTAGACTTCTTTAATGAATGTACTCCAGTTAAATAAATTCCAGACAGGAAATTAATGTAAAATTATGATTTATCGACCCTTTAATGCACACTGTGCATAGTTTGCACTGTTTCTGACGCAATTAAACTTTATTATCACTGTGTGTGTGTGTGTGTGTGTGTGTGTGTGTGTGTGTGTGTGTGTGTGTGTGTGTGTGTGTGTGTGTGTGTGTGTGTCTTCATCTCTGGGCATATTGGCACTTGTGTGTTCATGCACCTCGCTGTACATACTAATTACTTTAAATTAAACAGCAGGCTCTTCCCTGTCAGAACTTATTGGCTTATAATTACTTTAGAAAATCCTCTGTACTGTAGCACAGCATACTGAAGGATGTTCCAACACTGGGGTGCATTTCTGCTGTGAAATGCTCTGTGTAGTTGTGAGAAGCAGGCAACTAAAAAGATTCACGTTTTTGGAAAAACTGAGGTTCTATTATTGTCCCAAGGAATATCATTAAAGACTATAGTTCTTTGTTTCCTTTGAAAATCCCTAAAAGAAATATTTTTAGCCTGAGATCTAAAAGCTGTAACTAACTGAAGTACTAAAGTCAAAGCATTTAAAAAAAAATGTAAGTTTTTGCCTGAATGAGTTCTGTTGGTAATAAAGAAAAAAAGCCAATATAAATTATTTGCTGAGAGATTTTTAAGAATTAAATGAATGGATTCAAAATCCAACAACATACTATATTACTTTCAGTTTCTTTTAAACTGATTACTTCCCATTATTGATTTATATTAAAAGCCTTCCACGAAGAGACCACCAACATGCTTTCATTGTGATCGTGCAGATACAGTGGCCAGCAAATATTTGGCAATGACTTCCTATTGCATGACCAGGTCATTGTTTATGAATGAGGACATATTTTAACAAGCTAATAGAGAGCTAAATCAATGTCAGATGATACTTGATGTTTTCAAAATTGCATTTCATCATAAGTGGCCCTCTTTTGCTTTTTGAAACCAAACAGAGCCTCTTCAAATGTGATTAGTTAATAGTATAATTCCCTGTCTACAAATATCTGAATATCTGCAAATACAGTTTGATGTGGTGCACCAAGCTCACACCATAACTAGTTGACAGTGAAACATCAGTGTCCCTTCTTGTCACTGAGTAAATGATCCTCCAAATGAGGCAACAAAGATGTATAAGCAACAAATCGTTATTCATCTTTAGGCTGCGCAAATGTGTGAGCATTTTTTCAGTTCACTATTCACAACAACATCAAGGCCAAGTTGATACCGTCATCCGCTTTGCCACTGCTGTTCATGCAGGAAAGCTTAAAGGGATAAATCCCAATTTCACACTTTCATGATGTGCATGCTGTGACATGCAAACAAAGCCTCACAGACCGCTTCACATCACTGTGTGTTATAAACACCATATGCAAACTCAACTTAGCCATTATGTAGCTTCCTGAGGGTAAGAAACATGAAATCACAATACATTTTAGTTGTTGCAATGAGTGTGCTAAGAAAGTAATAAGACTGAGCAACACACAACATTTTGTGTATTTTGTTGTGGTGAAGTTTATGTCTAGATTACCAAAAGGTTTGAAGCAGCAATTTGCATGCAAAGAGAAAACATTCATTTACAGTGTGTAACTGAATTTTTCTTATTCATCTGTGATTCCATATTCACCTCATTTTCAGTCACCCAGTCCAACACAACTGGGCCTCCAGAACATTTAAGTTTTTCATGGATTTATACTGTATGCTTAAATAATTTGCTTTGAGCCCAGTTCTTTATCAATTAATATATCTAAATACCTTTGAAGTTACTCAGTGCAAAACAAAATATAACCAGAAATTGATGGAACTAAGCCCCCCAGTAAAAACCCCAAACCACAGCCCTATCAATAAAATATACACAAGACAAAGCAGTGTTTCACCACACACACACACAGCCTCAGTTACCATAGAGACAGGGCACCCTGGACATATTGAGGATTTATTAAAAAAGCCTCCCTGGCAGTATTATTCCCTCCACACCCTGAGAGCAGAGATGTAGAGTGTCACCACACTGCAGGAGAAGCAGACACATACCACAACAGAATGTTTAACAACTGTTAGGAGAAACGCTGCTGAGTTTCCTGTAGCCTGCCCTTTCTGTCTTCAACACTTATCATGATCTTAATGATCAGCCTTAAGTGAAGCACTCAGGAGCTTCAGCAGTGATATCATCAGGGTTACATAGGATACAGTTGAGCTGTACAGGACTGGCCACAGCATTGACAAGGAGCTTTCTCTACAGGTTCTGAAGGTTGCAGTACACAGTCTGAGCTGACAAAGGAGCTCACATGTCTGCCCTGTAATTGGAGGGTACACTGTGTAAACACCACAGCCCTATACTGTAAATGCTGCTACAGGTCAGCTGGCGTTAACAGATGCTGGGAGGAGCCTGTCAGGCAGGAACACTGGCTGTTATGAAGGGAAAGCATGGATTCTTGGCTTGACTCCAAAAACCTAGATATTAATGCATTTCATAACCTTTTCATTTAGAGCGCAATACAAAAAAAATTGTTTAGCATCACCACCTCACCATGGTGGAGAACTTTGCCCCTCAAGGCAAACTGGTCCTCGGCTGGGGCCAGACTAAGAGTGACTCGCTATACCAGTGACAGCAGCAATCGGCTGAGCCTTAGCTCACTGGGCCTGGCCGAGCAGAGGTCGACAGCACCACATGGATCCTTCCGTAGGCCCACCACTCACAGGAGGGGCTATAGTTGTTTGGTGCACTGTGAATGGGGTGGAGGCCCAGGCAGTCCAATCCCCAGATGACAAATCTGACTTTAGAAATATGGAAACCATCTCTTTGGTGGTGAAGAAACCTGAGCTGGTCCATGAGCCTGAGAAACATTGGCTAGATATGGTCAGATTCACCTCAGTACAGCTTGGAAACCAGACCCCGTCTCCTCGAGGTGGCTGGGCTCTGTAACACTCTGAAGTTGTGCTAAGTGAGGCAGTGGGCAGGGGTGGGTATAATTTCTGGTTTTACCCAGTGGATGGAGGGTTGCTTCCCTGCACCTTTGGGTAAGGCAGAGGCTCGTTCCTAACAGTTTAATATACCCAACCTTTTTGAAATCACTGGTTGGAGTGGTTCAAGGTGTCCCTGGTGGGGACTTTTTTTTTTTTACTGACATTTCCAACAGCAGTTTGAAATGGAGGGATGTGACTGGAAGGAAGAGCCTGCCTGATCTAAACTCAAACGGCATTCTGTCGTTAGACCACAGTTGGACCAAAATGAACACCATGCTAAAGCATAAAGGTTCCTGCAAGTGTCCTTGACTCCAGGAAGCTCTAAGTCAATGATCATGATTCAGCAAAATGAAAGGGACTGGGCAAAAATGGCATCCATAGGAGAACTCCAAGGTAAACACTACTGACTGAAAAAGAAAACGAAGGCTTGTCTCATATTTGCATCACGATGATCATCAAAAACACCATGATGATCTCCAGGACTTGTGGTAAAATATTCTGTAGACTCATGAGACAAAAAGTTGAACTTTATGGAAGGTTTAAGTCCCATTACTCAAGCACACTTGATTTGCAGCAGGAAAATCCGAATGATACCAACGGCCTAAATCAGACTCAGATGCTTTGGTGTGACCTTAAACAGACAGTTCAAGCTGGAAACCCCTAATACTTGATTGCAGTTATTGCTTACAAGAGTGGCACAACTTTTTCCACACAAGCCCAGGTATGCTTTTTTCCTTAATAGATAATAATTAAAATAAATGTATTTTGCATTTAATCGGACTATCTCTTTCTAATATGAAAAATTTATGATCTGAAACATTTAAGTGTGATAATATACCAAAAAAACTCAAATCAGGAAGTGGCAAAATACTTTTAATGGTACTGTATTTTTACCCCAAAATAAATATGATACCAAACAGTTGGTCCAAGAGACCAAGAAAGAGAACTCAGCCTCAAGAGGGATGAGGAAAAAAGATAAAAGAAAAGATGATGGATGATGCGCTCATGGTGGGAGCGGCAATGTCAAGACTCCTCATCCAGGAAGTGAAATCAGTTTCCCTTTGGTTTCCCTGAGGCAGTTCCACATGAGAGCTCCAACTCCCTGCTGCCCGCATCCAAAGAGCAGAGGACAGCAAAGCCAGCGAGTCTGTGACATTTTACAACAAGACCGTGAGACACAGAGCACAGAGGTGGCAAAATAAAGATGTGCTGTCCATTATTTCATCCACACAGTACAAAGAACTTAAAGAGAGGTTACACAGCGAAGGACGAAGATGACGGAATGTCAGGAGAAGCTTGGCACAGAGAAAGAAATGGGAAGTGGAAACAGGGGCAAGATAAAAGACTGTCATTCCCTTTTGCTGAAAGGATCAAATATGACTTATAAAGGGCATGAGAAAGATGATGAAACAGGATGAGGAGAAGTAATCTGAAGACACACAGAGACAAAGAGAAAGCAGACAGAATTAATGTGACTGGCAGCACCCATTTGTAAAATCTTCAACTCACCTGAGAATTTCCATGCGACCCACACTTTCATTTTATCAGCCCTCCCCACTGCCCCATCTCCCCCCAGATACACTCATCATGTCGAACACTTCCACCTTTGAAGTTGCCTTGCATACTGAATCTTTTTATAAGCATTGCCAGGCACTCAGAACATAGAGAATGGGACAGGGAAGAGGCGTCTAGGAAGGGGGACTGATTTATATTCAAGATCACACAGACACAGATGCTGCACCTCAAGCAAAAGCCAAAATTGAAGAGAACCACCTTTTAAAACAGTTGAGAGGAATGGTGGAGGGGTTAAGAAAAACACCCAAAAAGGCACAAAACTGCTGATTTTAGCCAGCATGGGACACCGTCTGCATGTTCACATTTGTGCCAGCAAATGCAGAAATGTAAAAATCAAACACAGACACACGCCCTCCGGCCTGAATGTGGGTGGATGTGTAGGCACAGGGCACAAGGGAGAGATTAAACCTCTTCCAGGCACAGGTAGCCCTCTAATAAAATTAGCACTGGGGTTCAATCAGCTTTGTCTGCAGAAATGAGAACACACAGGTCCCATATTCCCCTCCCTGTGAAGGCTGGCAAATTTTAAAAGGTTCAGTTACATTACATGCAAATGGACAAATTCAATTACATGTTCCACACTACTCTTAGTTATGTCAGCCAGTCTATCAGAGTTCCTGTACATGTTTATTCTTTTCAAAGATAGAGCAGTTAAAAAACAAAACAACAAAAAAACAGCTCATATTTTTCTAAAATAGAACAGTCTCATTAAACTTAGTAAAGCTAAGACTAAACTTGTAAATGTTTGCAAGAGCATAGCAAAATGTTTTCATTCAGAACATCCAGTCATTATGTTCTTTTGCATTGTGTGTCACCATCGAGCCATCACGCAATGGAAAGAGATTTTCTTCCATCACTTCTGACATGCTCAATGCCAGACTTGACAAATAAATGTACTTGAAAACTACACAAGCACTCTGCATTTGATAGTTGAAACCCTCACATTATAGGACAGTATAATTGTTATAAAGCATAAAGACACAAAACCATTAGTTTCCAGTTTTCTTTAACATTTAATCTGTTTATTTCTCTCCCTTCTGCATGTGAGTTGAAACAAGCCATATAAATAACATTTCTTTGAGGTGCCTCTCCTGCCCTCCACTTCCCTTTCTCTTTATTGGCTGTGACAGTACAGTGAAGGCATCAGCCGTACATTAAAAGGCAGTGAGGTGGGGAGATCAAGGTAATCTCTCTCTACCTCTCTCTCTTGTCCCACTCTGAATCATGCATTTATTCCCACTTCTTCAGTCTTTCATTTCCTCTAGTCCCCCCCCCCCCCCCCCCCTTTCTTCATCACGGTTCAATCACGACCATGTGGGAGAAAATCGCCTCGTTACTACGCCCGCGTGATGTCCGGACATAGCCATTAAAATAGGACACAATAGAATGAACTCTCTCTCTCTTTCGGACTGTCTGAGCCTCTCAGTGCTGTTCGAAAAGAAACAAAAACAAAGCCTTCAAAGACTGTCTGTCACTTTAACTTCTCACTTGCTCTTTTCACATAACGGCGACCCCTCCCACCCCTGGGATTTCATGATTTCCCACGGGTGATAGTTAAATTACACACAAGCTGCATCCAGCAGCAGCGCTCACTTCCAGTAGCAGTGCTGAAAAAAGTGAAAAACACAAATAACATCCACCCCCTCTTTCAAGAATGCAAATGACTGCCCAAATTAGTTCTTGTTATATGCCAGAGTAGCAAAATTCTTAAATCCCATCAAAAAGATAAAGCTTGTCAGTTATACTCTGAGAATAAAAGCTTCCCTAGAGGGAAACAAATCCCTTTGAGCTCATATAGTAACTTCAAAAACCACTAAACGTCCAGTAAAGTGACAGCACACCAGCAAAAATTAGTAGACAAATTCAAACTACTGCTTACCGCACTTTCCTTCTGTCTTGAGACTAAATGTAATGAATAAAATGAGCTAGAGATTTGAAACCCTGCAACACCTTCCTGGTCTAATCAGTGACCTGCTTACATTTAAAACTTGGATACCTGACCAATCATAAGGAGCAGCTACTGTGAACTTGGACCTTAAAATTCAGATTTCCTCACCGCTGTCCCCTGTTAAACCGTCAAAATGCAGCGTGACATGAGTTGAACATTAACAAAAATTATGACAGTTTGAATAGTGAATGACATCATACTTGGCTTTGAACTGCTGGATCTGTTAACGGCATTCTGATATTGAATCACCTCAAGCAGGAATTCAAGTGTTCAGAAAAACAAGTTCTCTGTTTTCCTTCAGTAAAATGGGCATAAAACCACGCGGTGCCTCAGAAGACAGTGAGTCATAAACTGAACTGCTAAATGCCCCGACATATCCCAAGTACAGCATCTCTGTTTCTCTGTTAAAACTGCAGCTCTCCTTAACTCCGTAATTACACTGAATGATGTTTTAACTTGCAGAGAGAAACATTATAAATGTGCAAAAGTGACATTAGCCTTCAGGGCATACTGGACTTACACTTCTCTATGCTATGCACTTTGATGTTATTGTAGATCACTGATGTAGGACAACTACATTTATTTATTTATTTATTTATTGCATTACTTATCTTTCCGGCAACTTCAAAGATAACTTCATCAAAGGGAAGCAAACGACATTAAGCTAATTAGTCAAACAAAGTGTCTGAATTAAACTACACGTAGGCCTGCTCTACTATCTTGGCTTTTTTAATACTGTTATGGTGTTGTAAACTTTTTATCTGAAAAACCTGAACTTTGGTTGCAAGACAATAGGAGAAGAAAAAGTGCTTTAACATTTAAAGTTTTCAGTCTTGACCAGCAGTCCCGCCCCTGACCCAAAAGACCCAAACAACTGGTGAACACCACACTTATGAACAAACTTTGTGGTGGCAGGTATATCTGCATGTTATCATAGCGTAGATGTTGGTAAGTGTACCATTTGTTTTTCTTGTTTCACTGTCTCTGTGAAATGAATGAAATCATTAGCAGAGCTGTGTTCGTATTCGGGACTGAGCCTCAAATAAAGCTAAACTGTGTTGCAATTTAATTCATGCAACGTAAAACTATAACCTGAACGTTTTTCCTTTCACTTATGATCTAAACATGCAGTTTTTTGTGTCCCAATGAGCACTAAATTTGTTTAGATGTTTAGTCATCCTACTCCAAACTAACTACCCAGAGGCGTTACCAAGATGGCCAGTGAGTGGCAAGTAGGGCTGCTATTACTAATCAATTTACTAATCCTATTGATTCCATTGATAAATTGAGTAATAAGACAGATAATACTTTGTCTTATTAAGGAGCAATAGTAAATATTCAAGAGAAAAATAAGGGTCTTTAAAATGAACAGCACATTGTAGTCTCTAAAACAGAAACCAATGCTTTTAGCAATTTAACTGCATAAATACAAATACAAAATACATAAACTAAACACTTTTAAATAATTACACATCATATGAAAGTCACATTTTTAAAGAAAATATTTTCTTAGAAGCAACAATTAATATGTCAAGTAAAAATAATAATAACCTAAACTGGTTCTTACATAGCGCTTTTCTACTCAAAGCACTTTATACAATTCACCTCATTCAACCGTTCACACAAACACTTTTTTCAATGCTTTAGTGATTTCTATTTAACATTCACACTCCAATGGATCCATCTGAGAGTGCTTGGTTGGTATCTTGCCTAAAGATATTTGGCATGCAGAAAACCAATTATAAAAGCCAGGGATCGAACCACCAACCTTCTAATTAGTAGATGACATGATAAAATAAGATTAAAGCCTTTAATCTGCCTGCTTGGAAGGCTTTTTTATTATTAGCAAGGGGCAAAAAAAATAGTATAGGCATAGTATTGTATAATACACCTGTAGTACAGCTACACATTAAACCAATTACATGGTGACAAATGGGGCGGGGGGCTACAGCATCGAAACAAAAAAATTGCACAGAGGACTTTTTTATGATCCATTTAATTGATAAATTGTTATAACCCGAATGGCAAAACGTACTTTTGAACTCGTCTTGAACCTGTTCATGATCAAGCATCATTACTACATCTTTCTGTGCCTTTTAAACCTCCAAATGCTGCTGATCATCAGTGTTTGTATTCAAGTATGGGATAAAGAATAAAACAAGTTATCTTGCCATCATGACGAAGATGATGAAGTTGGGGGGGAAAAAAATCATTTTTGTTCTCACAAGCAGAATGATCACTCTGTCCCTTGCCGTGGACTAGCTTTAGGCAGTTGAGTAATTCCCCACTAGCGCAAAAGACTAGTAGTTAGCCTGAAATGCATTATGCACCAGATAATTAAAGACATGCTTCATCTTATTTAATATTGATGTCTGATAATTAAAGGATCACAGGCTTAAGAGGATACTGCCTATCTACCTCTGTCTCTCCTCTGATGCTTTCATCTCTCATTTTCTCACTCTGACACACACACACACACACACACACACACACACACACACCCGAGCGAATGGAAACCTGAACACCTAGCTGCACAGATACACAGCAGGATACATTAGGTCTTTAGCATTTAATGAAGACTCTAGTGCATAGGCTGTGCGTGCTGTAATATGGCATTTGGGTGTCAGGACAAAAAGGCTCACTGGAGACTTCATTAACAACTAATTGATTTCATTTGTGTTATTCTGAGACTGATAATGCACAAATTTGCTCTGAAGAAGATTAGGCTGAACCATTCATATCTGTCGGCAGATTACTGGGAGGAAGTAAATGGCACATTTACAGTAGGGGTGGGAATAATAGATATGGATATAGCCCAAGATATGATGGTGTTTGACAAAAGAAGAGGAATTTACAGCTCGTTCTCCTCCCTCTTTAATTCTCCAACCTATCCATTGCTCTATCCTCACTGAATCCCTATCTAATTGAATTAGAGCTGAGTGATTAGAGCCTGGCATGGTGAAAGTCTCTAGTCCTCTTCATCTGTCCCACTGGTAGGCTGGTGGAGGGCAAGTGTAAAACTCTAAAACACTATACGGGTAGAAGAGGACTGCTGGCAGTGTCTCAACAGTTTTCCAACCTTTACTAAAGTAATTCCTCACTTGAGTAAAAAATTAATGCAGTGAAAAACAGAGCTAACAAGACTAGAAGATGCTACCCCTTTCTATCGTTTAGAGCAAAAAAATAAAAGCACTAGGTGTAATGACCACCTCTGTGATTTATTAGTCTGTTAGGCTCTATCATAAAGCAGTCCAGATGAACAGGAGCTGTAGATATGCTCAGCGCCGCTGGCTGTAGTGAAAAGAAAAACGACCTTGGGCATCGTAAATCTCTGGGGAACCTTCATTAGCACCTGACAAAGCCACAAAGCGCCATCACACAGCCTCTAAATGCTTTGCAGTTGGCTGCTGGCCTTCAGACAGCGCTGCGGTGTGGTCATTCACACATTTAAGCACCCTGACTGGGAGGCAGTGCAGAAGTTGATTCCCTCAATTTAGCAGGTCTCTTCATAGAATGACCAGCTTGATAATGGCCTGGGCTCTTCTTCTTAGCCGGGATGCAAGGCGGTTTCAGGTTCAGTGTTGATTCAGTGGCTGCCACAAATGTGTTCAGTACTACCACTTAGCCCTCTCGCAGTGCAGTTCAGCAACATTTAGAACCCAAACTAATAACAGTTGTCAAATGTGCGTTACCGTGGCAACAATCTCTCAGGCAACCAGAGAAGCAGCCACCCTGACACGGAACGAGTTATTGTGCTCCAAAAACAACAAACACTGGATGAGAAAGTTCAGACAGACAGCACGTATTCAAAGACTCCTTTCAAGTACTGTGTGCTGCTTCTCCAGAAACATGCCCTGACCACACCACCTAAAGAAGTTTGGGGAGATTATTGATATCGTGGAAGAATCAAACCAAGCTAAAATTATTAGTCCACATACCCATTGTTAATTGCTCGATCTACTGTACTTTTCATAGTTTTACTTCCAGACAAATATAACTTATCTGCAGTGATCTGCCAAACTGCTGGCTTGTTTAAAACCCAGTCATGATTTCGTCTTTCCTCTTCCCATCTTCTTTAAATACAAAAATTGCTTACAATATAAGTGACCATAGAAAGCAAAAATCAAATAGATACATTATTACATAAAGTAGCTACGATTCATCTACCCTGTCCCAATAATCACTGATTATCCCAGACAATTTTTTTTAAGTGGACATGTTTGACCATCATACTTACCAGTATTAAAGATATTCCTTTAGGTAGTAAGACTATTTATAATTTGATTATACATTTGATTTCTGTAAAGATATATCAGCTAACTCACAAACAGGGTTCATACAAACACAGAGACACACAAAAAAAGAAAAACCCACCAAAAAAAAAAAAGAAAAGAAAAAAAGGACACATTCATGACTACAAGCTCAAACTGTTTTAACGTGCATTTGTCATAAGAAGACTAAAGGACATCACTTTGAGAAACAAACAGTCACTCTGCCTTGAATGATGCCAGATTTCTACTTAATTATCCTTAAAATGTTTTAGTAACACATATACATATGTTACTATATGACTGTCATGGTCCTGAGTCTTCTGACTCAGTGTTTATGGTTTTTCCATTATTTATATTCTTTGATTCATGGTTTTGGCTCTCTTTATTGTTTTCTGCTTGTGTTATATTCTTAGTTCCTAGGGTTTAGGTTTCTGTTACTTTGCCTTCCCCGTGTTCCTCGTCTCGTCACTCTTGTCTCCATGTTTCCTCCGTTTCCCCAGGTAGTCATGTCTCTATGTCTCAGTGTCAGGTCTGCTTCTTTGTGAATGTCTCTTGTTTCCTGTTTTATTTTGATAGTCCTTGTCCTGTGCACAGTGTATCTAGTTTTGCTCCCCTTGTCCCATTATGTCTGATTAGTGCCAGCTATGTTTCTCTCCTGTTTCCCATTCTTTCTTTACTCCCTTGTGTATTTAAGCCCTGTGTTTTCATTTGCCTTTTGTCACGTTGTACCACCTCATGTGCTGTAAATCTCTCTGCGCTTCTAGTTTCCCAGTGTTTTGTTCTTAGTTTCTTACCCAGGGCTTTGGTTTGTTTTGTGTGAGTTTATTTTTATGGAGGATTTTTTCCCAGTGAATAAAGCTGCCATTCTAAGTTTACCTTTTTGTGTTTGAGTCCTGCATTTGGGTCCACTTCCTGCCTGCCACAGCCACATATGACAATGACAGCTTTAAGCACCTATAATTCACTTTAGTTCTGAAATAAAGAATATGTAGAAATCAGCAAAGTCCTCGATTCAGGTCAATAACTTACAAGTTCAAACAGAAATGGAAGAATAGATGTTAACATGTCACAATCACATCTTTTAGAACAGTTTACAGTACGCCTTAGTTCTTTGGTTTCATGTTTCATTAAATGGCAGGAAAAAAAAGTCAAGACTAGGAAAAAAAAACAATTCCACCAGTGAATCCATCATACTGCTGGTGTAGGCAAGCAATGAAGTCATGCTAAGACACAAATAGGCAGATCAGCTGACTTCAATGCCAGTTAACACTGGCTGATAGCTAAGCTGATCGACAAATCTCATACAAGGTGCTTCACAGCAAATCTCTGTTCTGTGCTCCTGCTGCTGATCTCCCAGAGCAGAGTTACACTCCTAAATATAAATTAGGACAAATAGAAATAACAATAGTCTTGTCAGCATGTCTCTGTAAGATCTAAAATCATCTTTCTGGGTTTTTCTAAGTCTAAATTCATATGCAGCAAAAGAGTTTGCTCAAATTTCTTTCCATGGTAATTTCTAAAGCACCTGTAGTAAGCCAACATACTGTCAGAGAGACAGAATGAGACAAATCCACAGTGTTAGCTGTGTGCTGAAATGTCAATGCAGCTGAACCATAATTCAGTTGGCCTGGCAGAACATATCCATCTTCCTGTCCTCTGCCAATCCTTTCCATGCTCTTTATCTCAGTGTGGGGTTATTAAATAGGCATATCCCAGCCTATCTCGTCTCCAGCCTCTAGCTGTCACCTCTGTATAATAACCCATTCACTAACAGGCAGGGTAATGAGAACAATGCCTGGGCTGAGAGGCCAGTCACCATTATTGCTCTACAGGCCACCACTTCACCATTACACATTCTCCCACATGGGAGCTCAGCTCCCTTTCAAACATTTTGTAGTTTCACACTGGCTGCTCTCACAAACTGCACCAAAAAAAGGAGAACCTGCCAAATTCCCTGGGGACGACCCTGAGGAGAATTTTGAAAGGGGACGCATACCTCTCACTTCCTGACTGCTCCCCAAATAATGACTTGAGGTTTAGGCAAAGGCAGTGAAGAAGAATGGGAGTGCAGAACCTCAGTGAACTGTTCTGAATCAGTTAACTGATAAGAGACCATGCTGCACAGATCTCAGAGGAGAGACCCAGAAAAGTCTGCAGATTCAGCTTCAAATGGGTAAAAGAATTATAGATGTTTCACCAGTTAGGAGCTTCCCCCTGTTGAGTAACTACTATCTTTGCCTATACTTAGGAAATGATGGGAATTCGCAATACATCAGTTACAATAGTTGCTCTTAACAATATGAATACTTTTATACAGCATATAATTTTAAATCAAAAATATTAACACTAAATAATTCATGCTTTCTGTCAGATGTGTCTGGAGAAAGTAGAAGGTCTAAGCACCACAAGAACAGTTATTCTGCCTCAGCAGTAATTCAACATTAAACAAGGTCAACCTACATTATATTTCCACCCATTCTTGAGTCAAAGCATGACTCTGACCCCAGACACAGAATATTATTACAGGTTTTGGCTCCTGGAATCGCACCCCGCCCCTGTTTGTTGGATGCTGAGTGAATGAGAGAACACTACCATGCGGACCCACAGTATATTTCATGCAGTTATGATGATGATGACTTTTCATAACCTCACTGCCTCTGGTGGCAGTATGCACAGGCTCAATGTGCAGCTGTTGAATTGTGATTGTAAGATTGATGAATATGGATTACATCTGTGCATGCTGGGTGAAAAGGCATGACATGAACAAAATGTGTACTCTGACTACTTTTGGTTTTATTTCCATTTCTCTCCTTCACTTATAGAACATCATCCATAAGACAGCTTAATCTCAGGATAACTGTGGTAAGCTTGCAGTATTTAAATCACATTTTTACACTGCCAAAGACACCCTGAGCAGTATGTACACTCAGAAAAGGAACATTTTTTACTCAGAGTGTAGCATCAAGTCGGTTAAACTTCTGAAACATTGATAAGTTAAGTAGCAGAGAGTTTGTTAATCAGCTGCTTTGGTGTTAATGAATTTAACAACAGGTGTTTTAGAGGTAACCCCCAAGACATGGACAGTTTTACAGGCGGAGTACACTGACATGTTTTCCCTCCTCATCTTTTCCGACTGTTTTTTCACTAGTGTTGCATTTGGCTATGATCAGTGTCACTACAGGCAGCATGAGGTCATACTTGAACCCTACAGAGGCTGCACACAGCTAGTCCTGCTCTTCTCACCAATATATGCCATTACCAGCAGGTTTGCTGTGTCTCCCAGCACAGTTCCAAGAGCATGGAGGAGACTCCTGTAGACAGGCAGTTACTGTAGCTAACCAGGGGCATCTTTAACCGATCAGCAGGAGGAACAGGATGAGCACTGCCAGAACTATAAAATGACTGCCAGCAGGCCACTGGTGTGAATGTCTCTGAACATCCTGACATCTTCTAGTGGGCCGTGTGCTCACTGGGTGGCAGAGTGGAGCATAATTGTCATTTGCCATAGAATTCAAGAATTGGCAGGTCCACCCCTGGTGGGAGCAGGTTCCCACTGTGACTGGTCCGGGCCTGGTCCTGGAGGATGAAGGAACTGATACCATTGAGTGGCCCCCACATTTGCCTGACCTAAATCTGATAGAACATCTCTGCCACCAGAACATTTCACTTGTGTTTCAGTCCATCTGATGCCACCAGGATCCACTTCAGACTCTCCAGGAGCTCAGTGATGCCTCAGTCCACATGTGGGAGATCCCCCAGGGACACCATCCATCCTCTCATTGGGAGCATGCCCCCGACACTGTCATGCATGCAAACACACAAGTGAAGCCCATAAAAAGTACTGAGTACCACTGTGAGAAGTTACAATGTAATTTTGACCAAATGGACCATTTTTGACCATAATTTTTTCACTCTTTTTTTAACATATATAAAGTTCTTTTCTATCACTTAGCAAATTTTTTTTTTTTAAATCGTACCATTTTTGCTAATGTCACCAAAACAAAAATGTCACAGTACAGTGTTAGTTAAGTTGAAAAACGTTTGATACAACTGCTCAGACTACATTTTTACTCAAAGTTACATCCCATATCAGAATGTATTTTTACTGATTAATATTACTATTAAACTAATCTCAGTAAATAAGGAAAAAAATAATGATATTCCACCTGAGCTGTCCTACAAATCAGCGAAAAACTCAATAACCCATTAAGCCTCCTTATACTACACAGATAAAAAGATTTGCAAGTATAATAAAAGCTGTTAACTGGGCCAAAAATTATATGATACTGCAAATCAGGGTGACCATGGATACACTGGAAATGTTAAAATCAAAGCCACTTAGCAGCCACATTTGCTGTATACAAGCCTTTTCCTCATCAGTCTTGCAGATGGCTCCAATGGTCCCAGCTGCTTCACTGTCTTCCAGACTATCAGTAACTCTGCAGGCTACTAATTACCTGTGTCACATAACTATATCCATCTCTGCATACACATAGCAAATTAGCTGTGAGGTAGATTTCACCAGTCTTTCAAATATCTCTGCCATGAATGTGGAAACAACTCTCCCAGGAGCAAAATAATCAAACAAAACTTGTGCCAAAACACAGACAAGTGCCAAGTCACATCCCTCTGTTCTACATGACAACCCCACTGCCGCTGTCACACTGTTGTTCTGGAGACTGGCACCTGCTTTAGTATGATGGATTGATTGTCATGTTTGACACCCTGCATCATCTCCAACCCTCAGAGTACCAAAACTGTCAGAGGAAAAAATAGACTCATTAGTAGAGTGGATAATAATAAGAAGTATCAGCGATCCATTTCTTTCCAAAGCAACCAAGAAATCCTCCCACTGAAGGAAAGGTAAGAAAATTAATAAAAAATTGTAACATTAATATCTCAATGATGGTCGCATCCACAAGGTCGGCACAGGTCTTAAACTCCACATACAAACAATGTAACACCTGTATAGTCAAACATTAAATTATCTACACATTCTCAGATCTTCAGAAAAAAAGTCAATCTTGGTTGGGTCTGTGAGTTGCAAATATCAATAAAACGTGATGCCCTTTATAGAAAGGACTGTTTAACAGAGAAAAAGGGAGAATTTAAATAACAACAGAGTAGAAACTACTCAACAGTGACAGCGATTTGGCATCTCTAAAGGCGACAAACACAGAGCATTAGAGCAAGAACATCCACTCTTACTAGGAACTCAAACTAAAACATATATGTAGTCTTAAATGTTTAGCTGTAAGGCATAATAAACGACTGCAGCTTGCAGGGAATAGTCACCATTTTAACATAGCTGTTGATGAGAGAAACTGAATTTTTCATGGTTACCATTGACAAACACCAACTCTGAATACCCACTAGAAATGTTAAACCCTCCAAAACCACCAGGGCTTAAAAATTATTTCCACACCAAAGTGCCAAAAACTGCCAGAGGCTCTTTACAAAATCATGTCAATCCCCATGTAAAGTCAAACCTACAAGCAGAATAAAGCACATTAAAAATGGTATAGAAACTGCTTTTGATCTGTAATTTTCCTTTATGACAACTGTAGGAGTGTATTTCTTTATTACTCATCAGTTTAATTGGTCTTAAAGTTATACATGAGCAAGGGCACTTTGTTGACACATTTATTATAAACAACTAAGCTCAGGTCATTGAACTGGGCCTCTCGACCAGATTTGTGGCGGTGATTGCTTTTGGAGCAATTCAGTTACTTAGAATTATTCTAAAAACAACAACTTGCTGTTAGGTTTAATGTACTGGCAAACAATCTGTGAAATACATTCTAAATACAGTCTATTTGAGGCACCTTACTAGGCAAGCGAGCATTAATTCCACCCTCATCCAGTACGTTTACTTCTAACCAAAGTGAAGGGGAAAAATAAAGACATGCTACATATAAGAGTCCATTGTATATTATCAATTAAAATATTAGAATCTGACTGCAAATATCATACTATATAAAAGATTATCTCTGAATGCAGTACTATATTGATATTGCATCCATTTTAAATCTCCACAATTAAAATCCTTTTAGTGTCAATATCTTTGCTAAGCAAATGTCTATTAAGCTTTTTCATTTGCATGTGATTTATATTCCATTGTATAAATCCACAGTTAAAATGCAATATCACTTGTCACAAACACAGTATTGTCAAAGAACACAGATATCAGCGACACATGGTCTGAGCTTTACACCTCATTATCTCTATATCAGAGTAAATGGCAAAGCAGCCATCTAAAATGTATGAACATATTATGCAACGCACAGCGGTGCTCATCTCCCACATCCTGGTGCATCCACCCCTGGGGCACAATGATTGGCATTTATGGGCAAAGTTATGGCCATGGACTCAATTATGAGTCTCATTACAGAACGAGAGGCCAGAGGTCTTCACCAGGTTTGGTTCATTTCTGTGGTCATCTCAGCAGGTTTGCAAAAAACAGGAAAAAGAAAGTTCTGGGTCTCAGTTTCAGGCTAATGCCAACAAGAGTGAGATTATAGCAATAATCCAATGTTTGTCTGACACCAGCCTTGATCTTTTAATTCAGACTGCTGCTGCCTTACCATCACTAGCCAGTTAGCCTGCCAACAACCCCCACAACCCCATCCCTCACCACTCATAACATACAAACACACCCCAGGATACAGACACCAGCTGTTGGGCTCAGCTGTATCACAATGACAGGGATGGTGTGTGTGTGTGTGTGTGTGTGTGTGTGTGTGTGTGTGTGTGTGTGTGTGTGTGTGTGTGTGTGTGTGTGTGTGTGTGTGTGTGTGTGTGGCTAAATAAATGCATATATACATTTATGCATACACAGATGGCTTAGGTGTGAATAGCTCCAGATCATGCTACATTGCCATCAGAGAACACTCACAGAGCTGAAATCCTCCGAACACCAAAATAATTAAAATGCACAGCACATACAAAAGAAAACAGAAAGACATGTTAATGAATCTCTGCTTGTGTTAAACATTGTCATGGATCTCATACACTGTACATTTATGCTGGCTGAGCTCTCTGTGAGCTGGCAGGAGATGGAAGATTTCTGACACAGTTGCCAATATTAATAGGTAGCAAAATGTTTGCACTTGGAGAATAACAGTGCTTAAATGATTCAGTAATTTGTTATTTTATAGATAAAGCTAATCAAGCAGCAAAGCAAGATGTTAAAATTGGCTCCACTTACATTTTCATCCATTTAGAGATTTTCATGGTGTATGTCAGTAAATGACTTTGCTATTTGTGAAATGCCACAGTCCAGAGTGGAGGTCAGATAGCTGAGCTATTTAACCTAGACTGAGGAGAACTAAAGGCAAAAAGCACAACTAGCAGTAAAAAAAAAAACAACAAAAAAAAAACATTAAATAAGAGGAAAAGGTTATGATTTACAGTTTTAGACCTCAGTCCTGAAAGATTGGAGACCCGTCAACAATCATTTGGCAACTACTGGTCATAGGGGGAAAAAATACCCAAAACCAGATGAGAGTGGTTGCTGTCAGTCACTGTGAACTTGATTCACTCAGGCTTAGGGATTGTCTGGCAACCCCCTGGTCACCAACATCACTAGGATAGAAGTGTGCATTCCACAACTGGCTGGCAAGGGGTCGTGAAGAGGTATATGGTGCCTCAGCAGTCCTTAGCCGGTTGCCACAGTCGGCATTAATTTGGATGGAAGATGCTGACTTGACTGCAGACACTTGCTATTTACTCTCCAAGATGTAACAAAACACAAACTGGAAACAGTAAAAATAAAAGCTGAGCCTTACGTGTTGGTTGCAGTGGTAAGGCACAACTGCAGCACTCTACAAGCAACCAAAGTAATCAGAAGAAGGTTGTTGGTGCGGCACCCACTTTGCAACCAATTTCACCTGGCAAGACTTTGCAACCACCTATCAACCGGTCTGGGAATACAATTTCTTTCCCCTCTCAACCAGAGGTTGCTCAGGGGAGTCGACTGGTCTCTAGGCCTATGTTATTGAGGCTTAGTTGTTTAACTTAATATAGGTATGTCCACCAATTACATTAGATTACATCACTGACCACTATAAAAGACTCATGTTGGTATTCTTCCACATTGGTTTTTTTTTTTTGTTTTTTTTTTAAACTTGGTGAGAGTGCTCTGTTGTGTTCTTTGTTAGCACTTCCTTACAAAGTGCAACTTAATCGCTTAACACCTCTCAACCTTAGTTGCTATTTAGATTATATATATAACATACTTTTTTCACCACTGGAGATTGACGGGGCCTCTTAAGCAATTTACTAACTGTGCTGCAGTATGCCTAGTAATGCAGTAAATGTAACATACATAACTAATGTTTCTTCACAGAAAACAGTAGTGTAGGACTCATGTAAATTTACATGAGTAGGCTGACAGCAGTGTTGCGGGCTATAAATTGGCTCCGTTGACTCACGGTGCTCTGCTGGAGATGTGCAGAGACCTCTGTTCCAGCTGCAAGAGGAAGCCTTTGTAGTTTTCCTCCAGGTATGAAAAGAACCTGTCTCGCATTCCAGCGCATCGCACAGAGGAGCATTCAGCATCTGGGTGGCATGTGTGTATGTCTTCATGGATCTGAATGCATATGGAGACAGTTTTCTATTTTTATCGCATAAAACAGCGATTTCTCTTTTCAAAATGCTCATATGTACCCACATAAATCTGTACATTTCCTTTCAAGTTTCATGCACAGACAAAAACACACAGACACACTAACACGAACCAGAAGCATTATAGCACAGATGTGGGCCACTATAATACCAAAGCAGAGAAGCACAAAATATCCATTTACTGACCACTGGCAAACATTCAACTGAAATTATTGGACCAGAATCAACAAAAACACAATTGTTGTGGTAACAAAACATTAATCTGAACACTATTATTACAGATTTGCTCCAGAAAGACGATGCTTTGTTGAGGAAAACCCAGCTTCTATTTATAGCTGTTCTCAGGCGTTTCAAATAAACCTGACAAACCTTAGTTTGATATCACTGTTCTCCCGCAGAATCAGAATTAGGGCATGGAACGTGCACGCATATGCACTGCTATTTTTTTTTTTTAGGCATCGTAGGAGTTTTAGATTTAAGAATAGAATCAGGAGAAGCCAATTTAGGTGGTTAAAGCATTTGATTAGGATGCCTCCTGACACCTCCTAGGCAAGGTGTTTCGGCATGTCCTAATAGAAGGCGGCCAGCAGACTCAGGACTGGAGAGATCACTACATCTCTTGCCTGGTTTAGGAACAACTTGGTGTCCCCCTGGATGAACTGGAAGAGGTGGCTGGGATGAAAGAAGTCTGGGCCTCTCTGCTTAGACTGACCCAGCTCAATTAGTGAGTTAATTTCTGAAAAGCTAGCAACATCTCTCAACTTTTTCTAGTGGTTAAAAACATCTCTCTCAATCACAAAGCACCAGATGTTGAACTATTTTACTGATGAATCCATATAACAGTAGTTGAGATAATAGACCAAAAAGAGAAAGAAAGAAATCAAATGGTATTCACTGAAAAAAGGCTACTTAAAGACGGTCTGTACTCAAACACAGCATACACCAACTGCCAAGAATACGTTTCACCTCAGTTCCAGTTTAAAACCAGATGAGCAATAATTATGCAAGTACAAAGCAGAGCACTGTTTTACTCTACATAAACAATACCTCCTACTTGTGCCCCCACAACATCCCAGAGGGACTCACGTGTCTCCCATATCTCCCTCTCCATCTCCGGGCTGGCAAAGTGAACACTGGGAAATGCCCGCTCTAACACTTTCCATGCCGTCTCATCAAACAGGTAATTAAAAACAGCCTCCATGGGTCTGTGATTTGAGCTGATGGTATGTACACACGATGTAGGTGGCCCCCAGTTTTTGTAAGCCAAATCTTTCCATTTAGTAAGCAGACACAGGCCACAGGGACTGAAGGTTAAAAATTAAAGTCTGTGGTTTGCAGTGGAGGTGACATGTCACCAGTGTGGAATTGCCACAGTCAAACCAGTGGGTAGAGGAAACAGGACCACTGTTATTCTTTTGTGGTGTTAGGAAAACAGTTGCAGGATAGCTGAGCAGCAAGGATAACAACACTCCATTACAGTATAGGAGCTTTTCATTATTAAGAGCGCCTTTCACATGGAAATGATTTGCCATAAAACACTGCATTACTTCTAGTTTTGGAGTAAGAGCCTCTTCAGTAAGTGGATGGAAATTTGAAATCATCCTCTGTCTCTCTCTCTCTCTCTCTCTCTCTCTCAGTAGATTAAGATCAATATTTCCACCCAGCAGCGACCCAGAGAACGTGTTGACGGCAAGGCTAAATTAATGCTGCTAAAAATGAAAATTTATTCTTTAATGACTTGTCTGGTGCAAATTTTCTTTTTCCCTAAAGAAAACATTAACTGCAGGCTAAAATTAACCCAAGGTGCTGTGTGTCGATCTGTTAGTCTGTCAGTTTCCAGATGCTCCCCTCCCTGACATCCCCACCTCCTGTTTTTCTTCAAACCGCCTCTCCTCTGTGGATAGGTCATCTGCAGTCTCTGATCTCCTCATTTTGGCCCTGCAGCAAAATCACAGCAAAACACTGAGCCAAAGATCTGATCAGCTCTGCATTGCTGCTGTGATGGCACACGTGAGTAAGTACTGGTGGGGGGGACTTGTGCTCAGCAGTAAGTAATGGCAGCAATATTCTGTTCAGATGTACTGAGGGAGTCTGGAAAATAATATGTGCATTAACACAAATGTGTAATGTGTTTGTGCCTTAAGCCACATAAACATTACAAAACACAATGTTTGCAAGTAAAAACCTTTTTCCTCTTAATTTGGCCTTTTTTGGCATTCATAAACCACAGTAATATACAGGGTGGGCCATTTATATGGATACACCATAATAACATGGGAATGGTTGGTGATATTAAAGTCCTGTTTGTGGCACATTAGTATATGTGAGGGGGCAAACTCCTCAAGGTGGGTGGTGACCATGAGTGGAGTTTTTTTTTCTCCTCCTCTTACCTCATGTAGTGTATTTTCGTTGTTTTTTCCTATCAGCCTACCTTTCTGACATGTCTCCCCAATGTGATGTTTGTGTAAAGTTGGTCAGAAGGTTCCTTTGTGAGTGCGCATGCGCCATTAGCATGCTGCCTGCTGTAACCCCTAATTTCCCTCGGGATGAATAAAGTATTCTGATTCTGATTCTGATTCTGATTTAGAAGTCGGCCATCTTGGATACAACTTTTGTTTTTTCAATAGAAAGAGGGCCATGTGACACATCAAACTTATTGGTTATGTCACAAGAAAAACAATGGTGTGCTTGGTTTCAACGTAACTTTATTCTTTCATGAGTTATTTACAAGTTTCTCTTTGTTCACAGCCATTGACATGTCGAAGAGGTTAACACGTGAGGAGCGGATCGAAATTGTGTTGATATCTGGTGAACGCAGTAACCAGGTCATTGCAGCAGATTTCAATGCAAGACACCCTACGAGACCACCCATCTCCCATGCTACAGTTAGCAAACTGCTTGCTAAGTTTCATGAAACGGGTTCAGTGTTGGATTTGCCAAAATGTGGACGCAAGAAAACTGTCACTAATGAAGAAACATGACTGGCTGTCCTAGCTTCATTCAGCAAGAGCCCACAGCGTAGCACTCGCCGCATGTCACTGGAGAGTGGCATTAGTCGAACATCCCTTCAGCGGATATTAGCTACTCACAAATGGCACCCTTACAATCTCCAGCTACTGCAGCATCTCAATGAGGATGACCCAGATCGGTGCAGAGAATTTACAGAATGGGCAAAAAAAAAAAAATTGGAACAGGACCCTCAGTTCACGCAGAAGATTTTGTTCAGTGATGAGGCAAACTTTTATGTGAATGGTGACGTTAACAAACAAAAACACCACTATTGGTCTGACACTAACCCACATTGGATGGATCCCTCCAAGACTGTTGGAACAACAAAAGTGATGGTTTGGTGTGGTATATGGGGTACAACTAGAGCTGGGCGATATATCGAGTTTTTAAAAAATATCGATATATTTTTATACGAGATATAAGATGTGACAATATCCTTTATATCGATATAGTCTATGTTATGTTATAATTATACTTGTGGAGCCGCAAGTTTGCCTCTCTTTCGTCCACTTTCGTCTTTACGCAGCGTTACTCGGCCTCGCCTCTCCTTCACTGAACACAACTCCCCCTCCTCCCCCATCGCTTCACCTGCAAGAAGCGACAAGATAGACACGGCAAATCTCCGTTAACGAGTTACTGCGCATCGCCCCGTGCGTGGGGCTGGACGGCGTCAACGTGTTAGCTAGCTAACCACGCTAACGAGCTAACCACGCTAACGCCATGCAGCCCAGAGGGGCTGCACGGACTAAAATCCTTTCATTTTCTCAAAAGTTGACAGCATGCCTTATGTATGAATTCTGGTTGTGCTTGATGGCCGCGAACCGATTTTATGTGGAACACGGCGCTCAGCAATCTGTCAAAAAATGTTTTAGTACGACTTTAGTAAGCTACGGAGCTGCACCGCTTGATGGATTGTCGGAGCATTACGGCTGAGCCTCGCGGAGTGATACGTACTGTGCTTCAACGTAATATTACCCTGTGTATAAGGACCATAAATGGCACCTGTTAAGAGACGTGGTTGCGAAGCGGATTTCAAACTCCAGGCTGTCAGTCACGCAGTAAAACTTGGGAACAGAGCAGCTGTGAAATCTGTCTTTGTTATTGTGCTCAGCGTCTTTTAGTTTACATTTTGACTGCACAATTGTGAGCTTTTTGTTATGCACAAAAACAACATTGTTTTCTTTTATTTATGGAGCATTATTATTTAATAAATGCTCATAATTTATTTTTGAGTAAATTTTATGTACATCTGCTCTATGTTAATAAAAGTGCCTGTGTGACATGTGGGACACAGCTTTGACTAAGAACTCTCTTTTTGTTCTTACTTTATGGCTTTAAAAAAATATATCGAGATATATATCTTATATCGCCATCCAGCTAAAAAATATCGAGATATGAATTTTGGGTCATATCGCCCAGCCCTAGGTACAACGATAGTGGGTCCATTCCTCATCAATGGAAACCTCAAGGCCACTGGATATTTAAAAGTGCTACATGATGATGTGTTTCCCTCTTTATGCACTGAAGCTGGCAGGTTCCCTGAGTTTTTCCAGCAAGATGGTGCACCACCACATTATGGGTGCCAGGTCCGAGCATTCCTAGATGAACAGTTTCCTGGAAAGTGGATTGGTCATCGAGAGCCAGTTGAATGGCCCCCAAGGTCTCCCGATCTGACCCCCTTAGACTTTTATCTTTAGGGTCATCTGAAGGCAATTGTCTATGGTGTGAAGATACGAGATGTGCAGCACCTGAAACTACGAATACTGGATGCCTGTGCTGGCATTTCTCCTGCAGTGTTTCTATCAGTGTGTGAAGAGTTGGAGAAGAGGGTTGCATTGACAAACCAACACAATGGGCAGCACATTGAACACATTTTATAAGTGGTCAGAACCTTGTAAATAACTCATGAAAGAATAAAGTTACGTTGAAACCAAGCACACCATTGTTTTTCTTGTGACATTACCAATAAGTTTGATGTGTCACATGGCCCTCTTCCTATTGAAAAAACAAAAATTGTATCCAAGATGGCCGACTTCTAAATGGCCACCATGGTCACCACCCATCTTGAGGAGTTTGCCCCCTCACATATACTAATGTGCCACAAACAGGACTTTAATATCACCAACCATTCCCATGTTATTATGGTGTATCCATATAAATGGCCCACCCTGTACTACTGCTATGTTCTATTGCTTTTAAAATCTGTTGCTTTTAAAATAGCTTCTGCCACTGGTTGTCTCTATACACGCATTAAGTATAACATTACGACCACCTGCCTAATATCACCTGCAGAAACTCCCCTGACCCGTTGAGCGATAAACTCTTCTAGACCCCTGAATGTGTGCAGTGGTATCTGGCACCAAGATGTCAGCAACAAATCCTTTAAGTCCTGTAAGTTTTAAGGTTTGCCTCCATGGATCGTATTGTTTTGTCCAGCATAACACACAGCTCATCAATAGGACTGAGATCTGAGGGTTTGAATCCCAAGTCAACACGTCAAACTCTCAAGCAGTATCCTGCTGAAAGAAGCCATCAGGGAATATTGTTTCCATATTTCCAGGTTGTAGATCCTCTGTAGAAATGCTTAGGTAGGTGGTACATGTCAAAGTAACATCCTTATGGATAGCAGGATGCAAGGTTTCCCAGCGGAGCACTTCCCAAAGCATCACACCTGCCTCTGCCAGCTTGCCTTCTTCTCATACTGCATCCTGGTGCATGGTGTTCCTCCAAGTAAGTGACACACCATTGCTCCGTCTGACGCTCATGTGCCCATTGTTGCTGCATTCAGTGTGGACAGAGGTCAGCATGGTCAATCTGACTGGTCTGTAGCTATGCAGCCCAATACACAAACTGTGATGCACTTCTATCAGAACCAGCATCGACTTTTGGGGCAATTTGAACTACAGTAGTTTGTCTGTTGGATCGGAGCCTTCACTCCCCACATGCATTAGTGAGCCAAGGAACCAGCGACCAGTGTCGATGGTTCACCACTATTCCTTCCTTGAATCACTTTTGATAGATACTGAACGCTGCAGACCGGGAAAACCTGACAAGAGATGCTCTGACCCAGTCATCTAGCTATCATGATTTGGACCTCAAAGGCTTATGGTTGTCCATTTTTCCTACTTCAAACACATCAACTCTGAGTACTAAACGTTCACTTGCTCTCTAATATATCCCAGGTGCCATGATAAAAAGATAATCTGTGCTATTCACTTCACCTGTCAGTGCTCATAATGTTATACCTTACTTGTGTATATCTATAGGCATAAATGCAAAGATTCACCTTCATGCATAGACATACCCATAGATATACCCATAGATTCACTTACTCATTTAACAGCGGAGACATAATCTTTATCCCAGATTTAATAAATAATCCTATTTAAACTATAATATTAATGAATACACTCCCACACATTTTCATTCACATTCTATCATCTATGTGTACATGTATGTGTGTCACATACTGTAGGCTGCATAATGTGACGGTAGCTAAGAACAAGACAGCTGGGATCGTTTTTCTCCCCTGACCTGCATTTGAGTTTGCCTGTCCCCATTATCAGAAACCTAGCTTTTATCTGATAAAATATAACGCTTAAATAATCTTGTACTACAACCAGGTGACAAAGACCAAACTGTGCTGTGTTGGCCCACTCCAAATTATATTAACTCATATTTATTTTTTTACTGACTATATGAAATAGTGAAGAAGATATGGGTATTTTGGCACACTTAACCTCAGTCATGTGGCATGGATACACCACATGATTCGAATGAATGGAAGGCATGTGCCCCCTCCTCCCTGCCTAAACCACTGGACTCCTTAATAGCCCCCCACCAGGGAGAGTTTATTTTGTTACTGATGCAGGATCATACATAGGGGCTCCTCCCTGTGTTCATTTCTACATAATCTCCATCACAATCCCCATCCACTCCTCCGGCATGACTGGTCCCATCCCTTTGGGAGATGCTCACCTGTCACAATTAATGAGAGCCTCCCTGCTCAGGAGTGGGGTGTGGTTGTGGGGTTTGGAAGATGGCCCTTTTTGCTTGATGGATGACAGATAGGAGATTATGAAAGCCCGAAGCTGAGCGATTTCTGCAGGGAACGGTGCATCGGTGGGCTCTTGTAAATACTTGCAAAGTGTCTCTGATTTAGTATAGAGAGGTGCTTTTAACTATAAAATCTTAAAATGCAGGTGCTTCTCTGAGCAATGCTATAGGCTCTAGAAAGCTGAAAAATATCCAGCAATCAACTTCTGGTGCAACATCCCAGAGTTTCAACATGTTAAATATGATTTCCCAAATTCTTCTCTTTTACATTGTGTTTTAGCTTTGACAGTTTTTACCATTTATTTACAATTTAGAAGAAATTTATATTTGTAGGCGCTGTCATAAATGTGTAAAAAAGCACATGAGTGACTCGAATGACAGCCAAGACAGGAGAAACTGAAAATGCAGACTGGTAATGACATGAGCTTAACTGTGCCTGACCCATTAGCCCCCTTAGCTTTGCTGGGCCTGTTAACCAGGAAAAATAGGAAAAAAAATCTCTTGTGTGTCTGCAGGCAACTGCTGATGGAAAGGTATTTTGTATTTTAAAGCAACTGCAGTGCACTGCAATTATGCTACCTGTGCACATCTTCCCTGTATTTTGTAGAAAGGTCAGATGTGTTTTGTGTGTCTTGGACTCCAGCACGTAGGAGAAGTGAAACAGAATGAATGAACAATAACATATTTCAGCCATGTGGGCCTTACTTCCAAATTATAGAAGACGTGCAGTGCCATACCCCGAGGTGTACCACCTGCCCTGAGACCCCCCACCTCCCACCCCACCATAAGCCACCTACCTCACACCCACACCCAGAGAATGCTCAAGGGCACAAAACTAGAACAAAATACAAGAGGCGCTGTTTGACATCAAGATGGGTCGTACACAGCGAAGCCCTGAGGAGAACTTTAATAGTACGTCGCAACAAAGAGATAGATGCAGTCACACACGCATGCACACACTGACAACAGCCCACGTGTGGATCTCAACGCATGCTCTGAGCACAACTACAGATGAAATTTGTCTGATAGCAAGGAAAACCAACAATTATCATAGCGAGGCTGTCAAACGAAGGGTGAAGTAAAGGAGAAATACCTCTGGCAGACTAGAAAGACGGACAAACCTGTGTGGCCATCTTCATTATAGAAGCACTGGAGCAAGCCACAGCAATGCATCACAGAGGAACTACTTTGCTCACCTACACATATATTATGCAGTGATGTATACATTTTCAGAGCACATCTTCTCTTAGTCCATCTAAAGTGTTACATTCAGCTATAGGCTGTGATACACAGAGAAGAATAAATTATGAATATAAGAGCAGAGTTTTTGGGTCAAGAAAATTTAATCATATCCCAGAACTCAAAAAACTGCTGACTGCTTCGTAAAAGGCACCTCCAGCAGTACTCGATCTTTACTTCTGATAGATGGATGAGCCTCATGTTAAACGGCAATGCTGTAGCTGGGGCACCTCTAAGAGACGTGGAAATTGTTTGTGAACTGTGATACCTGGCTTGGATGTACATTGCAACAAACACAGCGAGTGAGTCTTTTTTACTGCATTACCAACTGCTGCTGAATGAAAGAATACATCAGCTTACATGAATCAAACATTACAACAATATTTGCTGCTGACAGATGAAAAGAAGAAGAGGTAAAATGTTTTTTCACCCAGACTACAGCAGAGTTAACAGAGACACAAGCTGTTAGAGGAAAACACTATTACAATAGATCGATGCATATTAAAGAACTGCGATGGACTGGGGAACTCTCAAGGGTGTAGCCCTTTCATAGCTAGGTCACTGGGAAGATGATGGATGGAATCATCCTCAATATCTGACATATTTCAAAAGTTATCCTAACAATCTAATCACCAGAAATTTAATACATTTTTATATCACTGTTTAATGGGTGATGGTCCCCTCATGTGGCCTGACATTTGAACAGTAAGTCTGACATTTTATCGTCTGTGCGCATTAGCCACGCAATTTATCAAACACTGCAGAAATCTGCAAAAGGACAAACAGGGTGATCCTCTCTTTTCTATAAACACACACCCACCATTATTCTCCACTACTCCGTCATCTTTGCTCTCAAAGGTCAAGTCAGCTGAATATGGTGAATGGTATCCATTGTAGTTTTCTCTCTTTGTCTGAGAAAGAATGTGAAAGCCTGAAAATGCACTGAATGTGGATTTAGCAAAACAAAAATATAAAACCTCAGGCATTAGTGGAAAATTTCAGCTGAAACAGACCCAAAAACTGAAATCAAATGAGGGTCATCTGCCTTATTTGTTTGTTTTTATCTTAAACCAGCAGATTTCATTTCATCCTTGCACCTGCAGAACCTAATCATGTGTGCAGACAACAAGAGGCACAAATTAAACACACACACACACACACACACACACACACACACAATGATTGATTCAAATCCTCCAGGCCTCCAATAGTTGTATCTCAGCACTCCAGCCTAACTGTGGCCTTGACAGTGGCACGGTGGCATCACCTGCCCTCTAGCAAACAACAGACACACAGAAAAAGATCATATAATAAATATGTAATGGGGTAGCAGTCAGTGCAGTCAGCCAGGCAGGCTGGCAGAACGTGAGTGAGGGCTGAGGTTTTTTTTTTTTTACGATGCTTGTTTTATTATTCATAAGGAGGATGAGGTTTCCAGGATGCCAGGCTCATTTTTGGCCAGAATCCCGAAGCTGTTCCATTCACTCACTGCGCTCTGCGCACACAAACACACGCACACACACACACACACACGCACACACACACACACACACACACTGCTACTTAGTGTTTCTGCTGGGATGTGTCTAAGAAGCAAGTCTGGTTCCCTATGCGGGGAATGGCTACCGCTGCACTGCACTGTTTAAAAGGAGGCAAACCATGAGACATGATAGGACCTTTTCCAAAAGTACCTAACTGCAGCTTTCATAAAAATGGACAGGGGAGAGAAAAAAAGCTCCCAATCAATGCTGTGACGCTTGCATTCTTCCATAGCGACGATAAAAGCCTGCGTTCAATAGCTCATGTCACTGCGCTGTAAGGCCAAACACAGACACAGGTCTCTGCGTTTTAATATTTTATTAGGCTCATCCGCTATCTTCCACCAATGAGTCGATATCCTGACGGAGAGAGAGTAGAGAAAGTGACAATGCCTGCATCAATCATTTTTACAGTTGGCATAAGGAAAGAGAAGTCCAACAGAAGTCCAGCAGTAGTACTACCAGCACTTCAGAACCAAACTCTACTTTTTATTTGAGAGTAAGAGAAAACAACAAGCAGTTACTCTGTATACAAATCAGACTAGACTCAACCTTATTGAACATTTTTGGACTGCACTTAAATGCTGGGTCTGTCCCAGGAAACCAACCAGTTTAGGTGAACTCTACCAATTCTGCCAAGATCAAACATCCAACCAGAATTATGCCAGAAGCTTGTTGATGGCTACCAAAAGTGTCTGGTTGAGGTCCAACTCAACCAAATATTAGTGTGGGGTGTGTGTATATTTAAGCCTGAACGTATCATTTTGATAATGAGTGGGATTAGAGAAGATCCAAAATAAATTCAGATCTATGCACACAATTCTTCTTGTTTAAAATTTTTAGCAAAGGTGTAGTACTGTACATTCAGGCCAACATGGAAAAATAACAGTTAAAAAAATTATTTAAACCCCCAAATTACAATGACACTCATGTCCATCATGAAAGTAAACTTGTGCCCAAAACTATACAGGTTGCTGAATTTTATATGCTATTTTTCCAGGCTTTCCAGTGTGGCCTGCCAGCTTTCTAGACAAGTCATCCACTTCAAAATCAAATGAATATAAAAAAAAAAATCAAACCAAAGCTTAATTTATATTTATGTACTGAATCTATGTAGAGCCTAAAATACAGAATACACAAGTGACTGACACAGTTTTTACTTGTGAGCAATTTGGGGCTAGGGTTGCTCTCTTTAAGCTGATCCATTCTGTTCCAGTTGATGTCACATATGACAGCAAAAAAAGAGGTTACTGCAAGCACTTAGAAGTAAAACAAAATACCAAACATGCCAATCACAGACATTGGAGCCTGCATCAACGCGATGCTTGGTTATATATATATGTTACACAAATGAGCACCAATACAAAGTGTAGTTTTTGCTTATAAATTTCCAACACATGGAAACCTTTCAGTTAATAGATAAAGCTATGCAGCTCGTGGCATCTCACTCAGGAGTGAAGATGAGCAAATAAAATGCAGGAGAAAAATGTCTAGAAGAGTGAAGACAGACAAGAGGTCCCAGCTTTACAGGAGAGGAGAAAAAGCTAGCTTCTTCCATTTGCAAACATGTTGTGCAATAACATCCATATAAGGAGGTGTTTGATTTAATAAAATGTTGAAAACAGAGAAATGTGTTTTATTTTCTGAGTGTATTTTTGGTCTTGCTTGCCTTTACCTGTACAGCATACTGAGAGGAACAGCAGGGGTCCTGCCAACCCGAGTCAAATGACTGAGTATACTTTATGCAGCACAGACAGAGGATATTCAGCCATCACCCAAATTTGGATATTGGATGGTTAGATTCTTATCAGTTAAACATTACCAACACAGCAATCAGATCATTCTCACTAACATCAGAACCCCATCCACACAGCCAGAGTCAAAGTAAGAGAAGTAACAGAGTAAACTCAGAGGCTCGAACACATCGTATTCAACTGATATATATTTCTCTGTTTACAGCACTTGGTAGGGGCAAAATAGTAAATACATTTACTCACGAATATTAATTTTCAAAGTATTTTCAGCTCATTTTTAGTTACTGCATTTTATGGCCGTTTGTGTGACTAATTCTCATACTTCAACCACATTTGATAATTTGAATATTGTCAACGTAATTTATCACTATTATTTTTTTATTATTTGCCGATTTTGGCCGGAGCCTTATTGTGTGGTATCTGTGTGGGTTCTCTCCAGGTACTCAAGCTTCTGCTGTGCCAAACATTTGAATTTTGTTTCAGTGGTCTGTTATCTGTAACATGTCACTGCACTCAAGTGGATTCAGGAAACTTCCAGCTGTGTGGTGCAGGGAACAGCTGTGATTGGCACATGCAGACACATTGTCAGTGGGTAATTTAAGGAGCACTTGGTTCAGGGTGGCTGTAGCTAAGGAGGCAGAGCAGGTCATCTACTAATGGAAAGGCTGATCCCTGGCTGCTCCAATATGGATGGCAAATATCCTTGGGCAAAATACTAACCCCAAGTTACTCTCCGATGCATCCATCGGAGTGTGAATATGTGTGAATGTTAGACAGAAAGCACTTAAGCGTAGAAAAATGTCCTTGTGTGAATGAAGCAGGTTGTGTAAAGCGCTACATAAGAACTAGTCCATTTACCATTCATCATTTTTTCTTTGCATTCTATTAGGAGTGTATGCATTCAACATGGTCATGTCCATTTAATCGAAGAAAACTATGATTTAAACTCACATTAGAAAATTCCACTTAACAAATCACATTTTTAGCATGAACCAAATGGATTCTTCAGCTCCACCTCCAATATTTCACCCTACTCGCGGTACCTACGGATCCACCTTCAGACTCTACACCCTCCAGCTGAGGACACCCTCTGCACACTTCTCAAACTTTTCTCATGTTTGACAGAGGTACACAGGTGGCAGAGATGCTTAATAAAAGGTATCATTGTCTAATTAGAAGTAAGAGTATGGTTGGAATCTACTTCCACAAAGACAAGCGATAAAGTAGTTAAGCACTACTAGTAGGGCTGCCACGATTAGTCGACTAGTCACGATTACGTCGACTATCAAAATCGTCGACGACTGATTTAATAGTCGACGCGTCATTTGAAGCTTTGTAAGATCACAAAAGACGCAGGAATAAGTAGTAGAATTTAAGAGTGTAATAACGGACTGAAACAGAAGGTGGCAGCACTGCATGTACAAGGATGCCAGCTGCCGTTAAACCCCGAAGAAGAAGAAGTAGCTCTGTCCCAGAATTCATAGCGCGGCCCAGCTCAGTTTCCAACAAGGGCGGCAGCTAGTTAGTTTTAATATTACTCTTATTATTCTTTCTGGGTCACAAAATAAACGTTTAACATATTTTCAGGCGAGAATGTAACTGCGTAAACCTCATATCTGCTCAATTTATCAAGACACCACATACTTTCAAAAGTGCTCCAACGTTTTCGGAGACGTCTGTTACCCACTAGCAAGGCTCACTAGAGCCCGTGAGAACACCGGACTTCCGGCAAATCGTTTTCAAACCCACCGCCGTCTTTCGCTACTCAGGTTAAACATGATATATAAGTCACTAAGATAACTTAAAAATGTTATTGTTTGGCTTTTTTTTAGTATTTTATTTGTTCCTGAGTAAATCGGTTTGGCTTTGATTAAAGTTATAGTTTTTACACAGCTGAATAAACGTCAAGCAGACAACTGATTATCAGAAGCATGAGATGCTAGAGAATATACTCTGGTGTCCCGTTATATTTTAGATAGCAAGGAGTTTATTAAACTTCACCGGAACAATCTGCAAATTTCATTAAAATTTAATAAACTATCATCTTGTCTTTATTTTTAGTTAGCACATACCTTAAACACTTAAAGCTATAAGCTAATGATAGTTATATAAGAGCAGATGCATGCTGGTGCAATAAGCTGTACGTTTTACGTCCAATGGATACATGATCTGATTAGTCGACTAATCACAAAAATAATTGGTGACTAGTCGACTATAAAAAAATAATCGTTTGTGGCAGCCCTAATGCAGAGCAAGCGAAAAAGAAAAAGAAGAAAAATCCATTCTGTTCTCTCATGGCAGTCTGACTGAAGATTGAGTAGATGTTGTCAGTACCAGCAGTCTGTGTACAGAATATTGATTATATTTACCCAAACACACATATTCTCATAACCCATGTGTGGAGGGATGTGGAAGTCAGTCTAATACTTGGAGTGCGTACAGCAGTCTTGTTATCCATGCAGTGCGGCGGACACTGCGAGATAAGCAGCAAGTCTCAAGCACAACGATCAATAAAAGTTAACTAGAAAAACCTAGAAGAGAGAGAGCGAAACCAATGAAAGGAGCTGAATGAGACCAGGAGCAGCAACGATCTGAGAAAATAAAACTAAAAATAACAAAAGGAAGCGATAGAAATAATAAAAAATGTATCAAAGCAACATTGTGTTTTATCTCATTGTCACAGTGTAATCACATCATCATTAAATTGGTCAAGTAAAAGGAATTATTAAATATTGTTTATGAGACAAACTTTGTCATGTACTCCGAGGCTTCTGTAACTTTTTCTGAGGCTTTTATCAAGTCTCCTGTTTCCTGGATCTCAAAGGGTTTTTTGCTCTTTCCTGTTTTTCCTCCAGGAGTAAACAATCTGTTTTCCAGAAAGTAACTTAAAGGCTGAAACCAAATCACCAGATTATATAAACATTTGAAAGTTTTATGTTCAGCTTCATAACTGGCGTTATTTTGCAGGGTCACAACATGAAATTGTAACTTTTTAAGTGAAAAAGAAACTTCAAATCAAAGTACACCATGCATCTACCTCAAACAATCTTCTAAAGACCAATAATGAATACATTTCCCATCATGCCACAAGTCAAACAGACTAGATTTAGGCATTAAATGGGTCTTTCCGACTTCTGAAACTAACACAGGTTGGTGGAGAACTTTAGCTGTGCCTCTACTCAACCAACCGAGCACGATTGTGCGAATTCTGACCACAAGGACATCTAGCAAACCTAACTAAAGCTACTGAATGAGTATAGATAGCAGAGCGAGTTACACATATGTTTGGGCAAACTAAGGCATTGTGGAACAGTGCATCCTAACTTCTTCAGAAAACTCTGAAATCTGCCTGTTTGTCTTTCCATTTCATCTGAAATTTAATTTCGAGATATACTGATCAAAATGCTGTGCACATACTGTGCAGGGCCCTTTTAATCATTTCAACATCTATATCTGCCATCAGCTCCAGGTTCCATATTCTTCTCCTTTCACCACCTCATAGGAAAATTTGAATGAGATGACATTATGTGTTTGTTGATATTCTGCAGAGGTGGTGGTGTCTGGGGCACCACAATTCCACTGGGGGGGGACACAAAAAGAAAGAAAAAAATAACACAAGTGGGATATAAATGTACACTTTACAAAGTCAAACTATTAGGTTTTCCGGAGTGTGTCTGTTTTATTTTGTGAGCTCTCGTTTTTGGAGCCAAGTGCTTCACTGCTGACAAGGACACACAAGTCCTCCACTTAATCCAGTCAGTGCTTCCTGAGAATGAATGGAACCCACCGAGGAACTTCTCTCAGGTGTGGATACAGTGTGCCTCTTCTTTCTCCTAACGTCAGAGGTACGCTAACCACTTCACAAGAGGAAAATGTGCCTTCACAACTGCCAGAGCAAATATTTCAGTTGCCTTTGCACTTAAAGATTCCTCAGCAATAACAGTGTTATTTCAAAGTTTGTAACAATACATGAAAAGATGTTACCCGACAGAAACCCAGGTTTAGTACAGCTTTGTAAGATCTGACACACACGCTGTGAAACCACACTAGATGATCATTCATATCTATGGCCCACAGGTTTAACTATGCTTAAGTAGGTTTTTATAGTTCTACATAATTTATCAGGCACACATTAAAAATATAACTGTGATATTATGGTACAATTTATGAACCACAGAGTCACAAGTTCAAATCCAACAAGGGAGCCCAGCACTGAACATTTCTTCTCACCTTCTCGCAGCCTCTGAAACAATTTACACTTTTCTAAACTCCCTACAATATGCTGATGAACAGAACAATATCCCAATTTGCTAATAATGAATTTTAAAAGTGATAAGCCATTGAGCACACTGAGATAAATTATGTGATTACATGCAGACATTTAAGGTTGTATTACTATAAAAAAGAATTCTGGAAATGTAATCAGTCTTGAGGCTCTATTCAACTTTTAATCACATCTCTTCTACCATTTGGTTTTTCTAAATTAGAACAGCTAAGTGGTCAGCTGAGGACCTCAACTCTGTGTATAGACTACGCATTATACAGAGCCTGCATTTTCTCAAATTACAGTTTCAGTGCTACATATTGCTACTTGACACCTTTGTACCACTTATGCCAAAATCATCTTATTCTTGCAGATTTCCATTTCAATTCACTGACGTCCTGCTGCGTATCCTTTTGTAGCTTCATGTGTCAACATACCTACTGTTAAGGGGATAACTACGGTGCACTTAAATATTGCAGATATCCCTTTGAATGTGTGTGTTCATGTGTGTAAAGTGGCGTGCTGTGTGCAGTGGAGCTGGAGTTCAGCCAATTTAAAACAATGTTAAAACCTCAGCCAGGTGTTTAGCTCCTGCTAGGATGCCATGAGGAGGCTGTGATATGAGCCAAAACAACCAGGAGGAATGTGTATGTCACAAAAACATTATGCTATTAAAGCCTCCGTAAATCAGCACAGTGGGGTGAGGGGCCTAGAGTGTCTTGCTCACAGTGAGGGGGCTCGCAGGAAATCAATGGCAGGGGGAAACCCCTTCAGGAACTTGAATGGCCTCTGGCGAGAGAGAGACGACAGACCAATGAGAGCTGGTGGGGGGGGCGGGGGGGGGGGGGGGGGGGGATAATAAGAAATTAAAAGAAAAATGGGGAAAAGGGCAGAGAACGGTAGGGTGGTGGCAAAAAGCAGTGGAGTGGAAGGCTGAAGGCAGAGATAAATTGCACAGGGACAGCAACAATGAAAAGATGGATGGGCTGGGATGAACAACAATAAATACTCATGCATAATATGAGCCAAATATAAACACTGTTGCTGCTCTGGTACTAATCCCTGCAGGTGACCACACTAGGGACTGCACAATTTCATGGAATGCCATCCATTCATGCATCAATTTTCTGCCACTTATCCAGGTCTAGGTCTCAGCGGCACTCAGCAAAGCGAAGTGTTGACATTCCTATAGGTTTCAACAGACCAGGTGTGCAGGTTGTAGTTTGCCTTAGGGGATCCTGCTAGTCAAGAATACATAACACACCTCCACAGAGAAGATGTAGCAGATCTCCGAGGTTCTCAACTTGAGAAGTGTCAGATTTTAAACAATTATCTCCTCGCAGTAAATAAACTACAGGAGTAACAGGATTGTGGTGGGTAAATTACAAAAGTAGCACACCTGAGCCCTATTTGAGATTTATATATGCAAATAGACTTCACATGTAGGACAAACCAAGAGTTCATGTTTGAGGAACTTAATCAAAGGCAGACATTAAGCTTTGTATTTGCTGGCAGCATCCACTGATGCAGAACAGATAAAAAGAACAAGGAAATAGAAATGAAAACATTGAAGACACAGATGTGCACAGCGCTGCTTTATTAGCCAGATATCTGCCATCTCTCTCAGCACTGCAGAACACACACATACACACGCACAAATACACACACCAGAGCATTTCCATTCATTAGCATTTATTCACTCTGTAACTGGCGCTCGCAGCAAACAGCCAGAGAAAATGCAGAGAAACGGCGACAGGGAGAGAGGAGAATGCTACTAGATGCATCAAAAGCACACACCTTGTCAGTCACAGGCATGGTGTTCGACTGTAGGCGCTGCTGGATGCTACTTTTAACACAACACACATACATATACACACACCTGAACCCTGAGAAGGCAGCACAGTAAGCAGTTGGTAGGAACACATCTGACAGTCCACATGGGGCAAAAGAAAAAAATGAAAGCTCTATAAGAAGAAAGAAGTGCGTGAGAAGAAAGAAACATCAAAAATGACTTCTCTCTTCTTTTGTACCAACAACTGCTTACTAACATTTTCCTCATTGTGTGGAAACAACTGCCTGTTATATCCTGTTTTTTAATTAAATTGTTAGGTAGCATAACTAATGCTTCATGGCACACACCTGCATCAACTATGTGAAATACTGCGGCTATATTGAGACCACCTGCTCTCACAGAAAACCTCCTGAGCAGCTGGAACAGGGATGGAAATTCATGATGAAAGGTCTGAATCTTTATTGGTTTCATCTGTTTGGGCCTCTTTAATCATGAATTAGGACAGAAGAGGGGGGGGGGGGGGGGGGAATCAGAGAAAACGGATATAAATGAATGAAGGACCTTACGATAGATGATTTGGTGATGAAAAATTCAAACCAGTCACATAGACAGGTGCTCCTCAGTGTCTGCATCATTTGGACATTGTACTAGAATACATTTGAATACTACTTTTACCTTTATCACAAACTATAGCAATTTTCAAGTTGTTTTTTTTTTTTTACTAAGCTGTAGGACACATTTTGTCATGTTAGAGTTTTCTTCATGTTGTAATACATGTGCCGTTTTTAATAGTCTCTTTGAAGAAGCCAATAGCTTGTTCCTCTAAGGCAACACACAAAGCCAACCATTAAAAAGTTCAAGCCTAATTTAAGAAGGTAAACTCTACACAGTTTTTAAATCAAACTTTCCACTACCTTTACATTTGTAAACAGTTTTCTGTGTCCAAGTCTAATCACTAGTCCTGTGTTTACAGGGACGCTTAATATTCTGTAAAACACACACATACAGATTTCCAAGATTTCACGTCGTATTGCCTAAAATAAGCAAATGTGTAAAGGTGCAAGGAAAGGGAAATCAATTTGGAGCAACGGCATTTTTGCCGCTTCCTTCCCAGACTCCATTTACCCCACTTTCTTACTTCCCCTTTTTTAGATATTTATTTATTCATTTATCTTTGGTGAGGCTTTCATGTGGCTGTGGTGGATATCATGAATTACAAGGAACATAAGATATTAATATGTTCCTGTACAGGAGTCTTATGTTGAGATGAATTAATGCAGAATGTGTGTTTGTTATAGGGTTAGCAGTTATAGGGCAGTGACAGCTGACAGGTTTTTACTCCTATGTGGAGACCGCATGTTCTCCCAATGACTCCATGAATTCACTCCCATAGTCCAAAGACAGGTTAGGCTAACTGATTATTCTAACATAACCATATGGATGGATTTACGTGGTAATTGTTGTTTTTCTTTCTGTGTTAGTCCTTTTGACGGTCTGGGTGTCCAGTGCCAGCTCTGGGGTACCATCCTAGTAGGAGTAGATGGATGGATTTGCTAAAGTTCACTTGGTTGAAATGCAATCCTACAGAGAATTTTGTGTTATTCTAAAATTTGGAGACTTGAAAGAGAAAAGAAAAGACAATGAGACTAAGCTCTTTATTAAAAATAGATTTTTGGTTAAAAAAAAAAAAATCATGTAGCCTGGAGACATCTTTGCAGCACAAGAAACCATCTGCTCCATCAGCAGCACCGTGTCAGTGGAATTTCTTCCTCCTTCTTGTGTGCCAAAGTATGTTCACTGCTAATTCCACATACTTCACCTTATCATACTGTATTCTTTTGAAGCCTAAACTAATAGATTTATCATTTTATATTACTGACCAATCACAATTCCTGAGCTTATTTGGACTGTAAAGAAATGCTAATTAAATGCTTGTTCACACTCTACAGCACAAAACTGATGAAAGAATGAATGACCATCACGGCTGCATGTCACTGGAGCAGCTGAATAAATTGCTGGTGACACAACTTACTAAACAAGTACCGTAATTGTCGGGCTATAAGCCGCTACTTTTTGCACAAGCTTTGAACCCTGCGGCTTTTAGTCAGGTGCGGCTTTTCTATGGATTTTCCATGATTTTTGTGATATCGTAAGACGATTTGTTTTGTTTGTTCCGCTGTTGTACGGCACTACGTTGCCTGGCGGAAGGATCGGGGTTCAAGAGTTAGTCACATGTCCGTCCGCCAGGAAACGTAGTGCCGTACGAAGTAGCGCGAAAAACAAACTTCAAAGTAGCGCTACGCGTTCAGCGGGAGGCGTGGATGACGAGCGGCGATAAACGTGCGAAAAGCAAGTTATGCCCAACTCCACCGGTGGATTCTGACAGCGTGGAAAAGTGCGAAAACATCCACGATCACCAACGGATTTTGAAGGGCTGGACTGCTGCATGATGGAGAGGAGGACACCGCCACGGCCCTTCTGAGGGTGTTCGACTCTGACACTGACAACGAGGATTTCTTTGGTTTTGAAAGTGACAACGAAGGAGAGAAGCGGAGAGTGGATGACGAAGCCATCCTGAGCCTGTTCGTTTCCGACATTGGAGAAGAGGACTTTGGTGGTTTTAGTGCGCAGGAAGAAGAGAAAGATGGTGAATGACTGACTTTTCTTCTTGTTAAAGCCGTGTCACTGCACCTGAGCCTAAAAGGTAGTCCGAATCTATTTTTCTGGTGTGCTGTAGGTTGCTGTTATGTACTACATGTGCAAATATGTACCCATAACTTGTTTTTCAAAATATTAATAAAAGGGGTGTGTCTCCAAACAGCCATCTCTTTCCTGACAATTCCCTTTGTGCATATTCTCTTACATATGATAAGTCAACATTGAAACACCTGCGGCTTTTAGTCAGGTGCGGCTAATGTATGTACAAAACAGGATTTTCCCCTGATTTTAGCTTGTGCAGCTAATATTCAGGTGCGCTTTGTAGTCCGGGAAATACGGTAATTTGTCTGCAATAATACTGTTGCGTGCACTCAAAAAAATGAATGAGGGGGATTGTTCAGTGTATATTAATTATTTATTTTCATTTTACTTAAAATATATGTTTTTGTTAAGTTAACATATGTTTTTCTAATCAAGTCTATGTAATTGTGTCTATTACTCAACGTACATAATACTAATGTGTTACTTGATGGCATAACATTTAAGTTAAGTCAATTAGGATCGATATACCTTGTATATCCACAAGGTGGCAGTAATGCAAAAACAGTTGTAATGAAACCGCGCAGAACAAGAAGGTTTCACGGCTTGTACCTGCTCATGCGCAAGACTTCAAATTTAATTGAAAAACGCTGTTTTGGCGCCAAGCTGCTGTTTCTTTGAGAGGTAAGACCATTTTTTTCTTTGACTATGTTGTGTAGTATCTACATGTCGAGCATGGTTATATTTTGCGTTTGTCTTACAAGACATGTTATATCGTTTGCGTTCGCTTGTTCTACATTAGTTTTACTGGGTCCTGGACATGCTTATTTTGTGGACTGTGTAAGAAACATTTTTATTGTTTTATTAACGGATTAGCTACAGGGGTTCATGGGGTTATTTTTTCAAGGGGTTATTTTTCCATTTGCTTTCTTGGGATTCCTTTTCTGTAATCCGAGAGTCGGAAATATCGAATAGGATAGCAAGGATAGCATAAAGTGACATTTAAAATCCAAAAAGTCAAGGGCGAAAGCCACTGTGACACCATTGTTCTGCTCTATCAGTAATCTGTATTATGTAAAAATGGTCTGTAAATACAGCATGTTTCCTAGCGGAGTTATACATATCAACATAGTTATAAATTACAGTTTGTTAAATCACACACTTAATTTTTTTAATAAAATTATTCAAGACATATGAGTGGACAGACAATGGAGGTCGACAGACCTGGTGATAATTGCTTCTATAGAAAGTTAGCACATGGCAGTGTCAATCTCTTGCTTTTCTTCTGAGTAGTATTTTATTTAGTTGTAATTCAAACAATAATTTGCTTCTTGAAATTAAGTAATGAATTTCTTGTTTTACTTTATAAATCTCAGATCCTGCCTTTACCTGCTCCCTCCTATACTGATGTGGTGTATGTGGTACTGCTGAGCTTGTATGTGGTATGTGAACTGTTATACTTATAAAAACAAAACTGTTTTATAAGTTAAGTTTTCTTTAGTGACCCATCCCATGCCCCTGTTATTTCTTCTCCACATCTGAACCATTGTAAAGGTTGCAGTTCAAGGGCCTGAGGCATGAAATTCTTTTCAGATCAGCTGTGATCAGTATTTTTTGAAACTTATAAATAAATATCAATATAATAAAAGCTGTAATGGCTCCTTTAGCATTTTGTGTAAATGTTTGTGTTAAAATTATAGCTTTAATGAGGTCTTTCTACATTAGTTTTAGTTATAAAGTATGTATATGTGTACATATAGTATGTATATTTACAGTACAGTATGTTGTGTTTGTTGACATGTTTTCAGGTGGAAGCAGAATATGTGAGGATTGCTACTGCTCCACTTGTTCCAAGGCTTTTTACACGACTTGACCAATACACTGACCAGCTCATAAAAGTCTTCAAGAAAAAAGGAGGCGTTGCAGGGAAGAAAATTAGACAAACTTTGGCCCCTGCCACAAAGGTGCGTTATTCTGTTGGTAGCAAAATATTATGGCTAATAAGATCATTTTCAAATTTAAACAGCTAGTGTATGGTAGCTGCACAGTGCACTTACATTTATATTAAGCAAGACAAAGTTTGGTACTCAAAACGTTGGAAAACTTAAATTACCTAAACATATGTAAAATCTGATCCCTCAATTTAGGTTAAACCAGAAGTGAATGTTTTTATGTTATGTTTTGAATGCAAAGAAGATGATGTATTAGTTTGTATGTCATTCATTTTGCGTATAATGTGAGTTTGTGTCATCCTAAAGTATTTCTGTTTTCTCTTCCTGTATCTCTGCCACTCTCTACAGAAGGAAACTATTGAAAAGGGGAGGGAGTGTGTCCTCAGGGCACTACCTTTTTACCTGAATGAAGACCCAAGCATCCTCTTCAAAGAATAATTGGTTGGTAATTTTAGTTTAGTTTTTTATCCGTATTAAACCAAATTTTGAATAACTAATGTTGTTGCATGTTGTAATGTTGTTGTTGTTGTTGTTGTAATTTGCATGGAACCTGTTTAAATGTTTTGGGAAATCTTCTTGTATAGCCAAACTATTTATATTTATTGTTGAATCTGTAGTCTAAAATAGTGGCGCACTGGGGTGCATGTTCCTAATATTGTGTTTACGTCATTAAAGGGTAGCTTTGGCCCTTTTTCTTTCTTTTTTTAAAACTGGACACCATTTTTCTATGTTTTTGTGTCTAAGCTACAGCTGTTCAGAGGGAGCTGGAACAAATTACCCTTGCTATCTTTACCATCGAAAGAGTTGATGCCAGCACTCCTCCAGCCGATGTGGGTATAACCATCTAGCGTGTCCTGCATGACCTGGAAGACCTGGCCTCTGCATGTGCACTCTTAATGGGTGGGATATATGCACTGAATCTCAGTTAACCTCGAGACTGAAAGCTTTCTTTGAAGTACTTCAGAAGCTCTTCCTTCATCTGTATGTCAGCAGACTCTTGACCAAGGTACAGTTGCTCAAGAATAAACTGAATGAATAAGCCAACCCTTAATTTGGATGATGAATGTTCTGTCAGATGGACAGAAGTTTTTCGGAGGCTGAATGGGAATAAAATGGTAATTTGTAAATGACAGATAAAGGGAAAATTACATTTAAGAGAAATTTAGAACATTTTGAAAAGTTTGTAAACTACTACAATTTGAGAGATTTTACTCTTGGGGGGGGGCTAGTAAGAGACCATCAAAAGTATTGAGATTTAAAGGATTTAATTGAGAGATGATACTGCACCAGAAATGTTGAAGGGTAGTGTGTATATTAGCGTTCAAGGCATATTGTTATGAGGTGGAAATATGTTCATATTCAGTTTGTGTTACATTGTGTGCATTGTAAAGGTAATTGTAATGCATACTAAGAATAAGGGTGAGTTAGGAATGCAGGATGAATGTATAATTTGCGGACTTTTAAAGACGAACAATTGTTTCCATGTTAAAATGTTTACAACTCAAGCTTTTTGCCCAAACACTGGTAAAATAAACGTTGACAGTGGCAAGTGTTAAATGGTTACTGCTGTGCTGTTGCAAAAAACTGAACGCTGACAAGCTGTTTTATTCAAAGGAGCTTGCAAAGAAAAGCGTCTGGACTTCTTTAAGTTACTTGAAGACGTTTCACCTCTCATCCGAGAAGCTTGAGTTCATTGTGAAACCTGACCCCACCTTATGCGAATTCCTGAGATCAGATGGCCCAGGATGTGAGTGGGCGTTAAGGCGTCTGGGAAGGGATCTCAAAACTGGATTATAGATGGCAGAGAGTTGGTGTCGTAAACCCCCGCCTTAGAAGCCATCTATGTCCACTGTGAGCGACCATCTTTGAACATCTGATCTCAGGAATTCGCATAAGGTGGGGCCAGGTTTCACAATGAACTCACCCGAAACTCTGGCTGATTGTGACCCACACACTTTTTTACACCTTGGCTCAGGCGATTAGAGGATCATCAGGGGGTCCTTTTGTCCCTCTGTGGGGGGAAACTCCCACTAGGTTTATATCTGGGACTCTCCACCATTTGACCTTAGAACTGAAGAAGCTTCTCGGATGAGAGGTGAAACGTCTTCAAGCAACTTAAAGAAGTCCAGACGCTTTTCTTTGCAAGCTCCTTTGACTACGATGACCTGGATGACTGAGAACCTTCACAGACAAGCTGTTTTATTGTTAGACCATAATGTTGGCATGTTTTATTAACGTTTTATTTGGGATGGTGATATAATTTTCTTTGATTGCTAATATCATTGGACTATTTATTATTATTATTATTATTATTATTATTACATTAATTTTTTTTTTAATTGTGGCTGTTGAGGTGGACACTTCACTTTGCATTGTTAAAAGAAAGCACTTCATTGGCGTTGTGTTACTGGACTGACCCTAAGCAATCATTGCAAATAGCAACTTTGCTATCCATTTTAGACACTAAAAGAAAAAACACTCCACAGACCTTACTAGCATCACATGTGCATAACTCAAGTGTCATCTTATCAATGTGTTATGTGAGCTTCAATGGGGTTTTTTTCTCTTCTATTTCTGGCAGATACAGATATTTAATTTAAAGTCGTGATGTTGCATCTGTCTACATACTGTTAATTACTAACCCTAATGAGCTGTTGTGTTTTATTTTGGACTGGGTTTACACAAATGCTCACTGAATGTGTTGGCAATAAAAGAAATTTTAAAAAATAAGTTGGATGTACTTAATTCATTTGTGTGGAACCTGTTGACAAAATAGATTTATGTAAAACTAATTAATAAAGCACAAGGTGGCTGCAAATATAATATTTGAATTAATCTAACTTAAATTTAACATTTTACTGCCACAAATAAGAAATGTGTTGAAGTAACTAATCTAAACTATCTAACCTGTAAATATATCATCTATGTTCATACAACATAAGTTGATTTAGTTAGTCTTAAATATGTCTTGTTAATCTTAAGTAGTTTTTTTTTAAATTAGATGAACTAAAGATTTTTGCTTTAAACTAACATAATTCAATTTCGTGGAACCTGTTGACAAAATAATTTTAATTAAAGTCAACGTTTCATTTTTTTGAGTGTGAATAATAAGACCTTCTTCCATTGCTTAAGAAAATCTGGTACAAGCCAATTCACAAGAAAATTCTGCACACAAACTCTCAGACACAATCGATCAGTAGATTTACACAGTAGAGGAATTACGATTTTTACTTTTGTTTGACTCCCGACATGCATAAATATGTTGCACTAAAAGAAGAAAACAAAATCTAGCCTTTTCAATTCAATTCAATTCAATTCAGTTTTATTTATACAGCGCCAAATCACAACATAAGTCGCCTCAAGGCGCTTCATAGATACAGAGAAAAACCCAACAATCATATGACCCCCTATGAGCAAGCACTTTGGCGACAGTGGGAAGGAAAAACTCCCTTTTAACAGGAAGAAACCTCCGGCAGAACCAGGCTCAGGGAGGGGCGGCCATCTGCTGCGACCGGTTGGGGTGAGAGAAGGAAGACAGGATAAAAGACATGCTGTGGAAGAGAGACAGAGGTTAATAACAGATATGATTCAGTGCAGAGAGGTCTATTAATACATAGTGAGTGAGAAAGGTGACTGGAAAGGAAAAACTCAATGCATCATGGGAATCCCCCGGCAGCCTACGTCTATTGCAGCATAACTAAGGGAGGATTCAAGGTCACCTGGTCCAGCCCTAACTATATGCTTTAGCAAAAAGGAAAGTTTTATGCCTAATCTTAAAAGTAGAGATAGTGTCTGTCTCCCGAATCCAAACTGGAAGCTGGTTCCACAGAAGAGGGGCCTGAAAACTGAAGGCTCTCCCTCCCATTCTACTTTTAAATACTCTAGGAACAACAAGTAGGCCTGCAGAGCGAGAGCGAATTGCTCTAATAGGGTGATATGGTACTACAAGGTCATTTAAGATAAGATGGGGCCTGATTATTTAAGACCTTGTATGTGAGGAGCAGGATTTTGAATTCAATTCTGGATTTAACAGGAAGCCAATGAAGGGAAGCCAAAACAGGAGAAATATGCTCTCTCTTTCTAGTCCCTGTCAGTACTCTTGCTGCAGCATTTTGGATTAACTGAAGGCTTTTCAGTGAGTTTTTTGGACATCCTGATAATAATGAATTACAGTAGTCCAGCCTGGAAGTAATGAATGCATGAACTAGTTTTTCAGCGTCACTCTGAGACAGGATATTTCTAATTTTAGAGATGTTGCGCAAATGGAAGAACGCAGTCTTACATATTTGTTTAATATGTGCGTTGAAGGACATGTCCTGGTCAAAGGGTTTTTGTCACTATGTCACTATAACTAGACAAAAGATAGTAAGGCTAATGACTGAATCTGACAGAACTTTAACTCATTTAAAACCTTCATGCTAGCATCCTTATCCTATAGAATACAATTACACAGCACAATGTATAGTACGGAAAAAAATGGACCAACTTCAGCTTTAATACAAACAAATTTCCCACGCATGGGACTAATAAAGGTTATCTTATCTTATCTTAATAAAATGTAAAAGGAGGTGTAGGATTTGTGATGAGCAAGCCTGTCCCAGGAACTGTTTTCGGTAATTAGTAGCGATTGCAGGGGGACATGTCATGTTCAAAACGCTAGCTGGTGAGGTGACTGGAATTACTGAATGTGTTGATGACCAACAAGTCTGCTGATCTTTATCCCGAGGGGACAAGATGACAGAAACACTGAAGCAGCAAACATCCAAGTGAGAGCTGCACGCGCTCATCTGTCTGAGCAGAGAGCTTACACTTTTTGGCAGGATAGGTTGCATCAGTTACACTGTGAGGCACAAAACCCTTTTTCTTTACAGTTATACACATTTTGGAAAGCTTCTATTTAGAACTCTATATAAAAAAATAGCAAATTAAACGGCAAGATGGGAAAAGAAGAAACTGACTCAAGCAGGATCATTTTTTTCTAGACATGCAAACTTTGTGTTAGCATCATATCTTAAAACAAAACCAATAAACCTTAGTTCCACAAAGAGGAATGTAGAAATGGCAATCAATAACCATCCAGAAAAGAATGAGTGAGAAGTGTCCGGGAAGAGCATCGTTGATGTGTAGAGGAAGTGGGAGCGGCAAGAGAGTGTTGATCGTCACTTTGGGAGGAGAAAAAGACAGCAAGAGCGAGAATATGGGAGAGAAAGAATGAGAACATTAGAGAGAGGGGTGTCTTGGGACAGCGGAGTAATCTTCCGCCAGCTGATGTACGCTTCTCCTCATCTCATACATCATCGAGAGACGACAGCACCTCTGCACTCCGGAATTCAATAGCAGTTTTTCCTTCTACAAGTATCTCATTCATCCATAACAAAACGGATCCGGTGAAATATAACCAAGCAGGAGACGTGCAACTGGATGTTTGTACACGGTGCTTCCATGGGCTAATCCTGGCATAATGCTACTTTAAAACTAGATATTAGACTCATGTCAACAACAGTGCAAGGGCTTCATACTATGGTGTAGTTATTTTATGTGTGCACTGTGGTGAAAAGCACCTTACACAGGATATTAAAATAGCTTCATTATGTGATCAAATCTCCCTGATGAGGAAACATAATCAGCAATGTTACATACAGATTATTCAAAGTACCACCTCCGGTCTCCCTCTCCTCTTCCCCCAACCAATCTCAACAGATGGCTGTCCCTCTGGTTCTCAAGAGGTTTAAGGGAGTTTTTCCTTCCCACTGTCGCCAAGTGCTTACTCACAGGGGTCAAACTGATTGTTAGGCTTTTCTCTGTATTATTGTACCGTCTTTACCTTACAATATAAAGTGCTTTGGCGTGACTGTTGTTGTGATTTGGGGCTGTATAAATACAACTTAATTGAACTGAACTGAATTCTTTGTGTGTGTATGTAGATGGTTTCTGTTGCAAACCATTAACACTTGTTTTATTTTTAAACACTAAACCTTAAGTGAATTGTCCTTGTCACTTTTAAACCTACACAAAACCCACCAGAGCAAGTGCTGGTACCAAATTCTGACCCACAAATCTATTTAGAACTTTCCTGGAATAAATAGGAAACATATTTAGTTTTAGTTTTTAAACCACTTATTTATGAAGACAAAATAAAATACTATAAACACAAACCCATGTCCTATTTTATCTAACTCATTAAAGCATAACAATCATAAAGATTTAATAGTGAAAGGCGGTCGGAAGAGTGCACATAAATCATATTCATTCAATTTCATTCCAACCTATATCTTCTTTTCCTTGCCATCCGTACCCCCACTATACATCTACGGCGTGTTCGAGAAGCACAAAGTCAGAGTAAGTATAAAAAACCAAATTCATTAAAATTCTCATTCAATTAAAGAAAAAAGGTCAATATTTATGGAGCAAGAAACTGGGACTACTAAAATATAAAACAAATGGACCACAAAGACATAGAAACATAGAAACCACTTAAGCATCCAAGAACAGTTTCTTGGATGCTTAAGTGGTTTCTATCTCTCATGAGAAGTAACTTCCTCTAACACTTATATCCAGACATATAGTATCTTGGCAGGTTAGTTGGAGAAGAAATGCAATAGTGCAATAATTGTTGTTCCATACCCACAAATCAACATTCACCAACCATATTCCCCATTGGAAAAATGCTTTAAAATCTAGGCAGTCAAAAATAACTGGCAAATCAACATTATTTGGAGGTAGGTTTATCTTAATTTGGAACCATTCCAATTTCAGAGTGAGGTCAATTCTTGATGTCAAGAAAAAAACAAATCCCATTCATAAGCTGGGACAAGCTCCAGCACCTTACCTGCATAACCTTGAACTGGATAAGTTGTTAAGAAAATGGACGCATGGATAATGTCAAGTGTCAAGTTTTAACATCCCAAAATCAAAAGTTTGGCTTTTACTATTCATTGATTTTCACAAGGACAAAATAAATGCATAAACTACCATATAATTTCAGGTTATTTATAATGATGTCTGTAGGAATTCTGTTTATTTTCACTTAGAATAGTTCCATACCAGAATCACCATCTTAAAGTCAGTTGGTTTAAACTGATTACAGAAAACATATCGAGTTTCAAAAAGCTACCATCAGTTGCATGTATAATTAAAGGGACAACTTCTACAACTAGCGTCATGTAAAATAACTTTAAAGTTGTCACATGTACATTGTAAACAAAAAGCAGTAAAAAGAAAGCACTACTTCAGCTAATTACAAGGAACTATAAAGCAAGACTGCATAAGGGAAAACAACAGGGAAATGACAGAGCTGGACGCAGATATTGTACCACTAACTGCTTTCAGAATAAACTACTTTAAAGCTCTGCTGCACTGGTTAAAAACGTCACGCCAATGTGCCCTCAGAGTGAACTGTGGAGGCAAACTGTAATCTGTATTCTGTCCACAGCAGCAGCAGAGGCCCTACGGCACACCTCCATTGCAGTGATTCAACAAATCGTCTTAGCTGCTCATCCTTTGTCCTGTTAGAGAATAGTGAGTAACACAGGATAATACAGCAGACCACTCATATTCACACATCAGCCCATTTCCATTGGTCTACATGTAAAGCTCTGAAGGCGCTGTATTTCACACTGCATTTCAATGGGCTATTTTCCATACTCTACTCAGACTGTTATCACCCATCAGTCCAACAGTGGGATACGGTTCAGGCTTTATTGCATTTCCATGGAGCTGAGTGTTTCTCTGCACCAGCGCAGTGTTATCTCGGGCAGCTTATGGCGATCCTTCACTAGGACTTACTCCTCTCATCAATTCTGCCCGTCACTCCGCTGAACCTCACGTGTTTGGTTGGCTAGCAGCTGGAGCTGCTCATTGGAAGAAAGTTGAATGGCTCAAATATGCTCTTCATTAAAGAATAGTTGGACAGCGAGCTGAACCCTGCAAGGTTCCTGTGCATGTAGTGATAAATGAGCTTTTTCTTCTCTGACACACCAACCATTCACACAGACATTTACACACAAACACACTTCCACACCGCATGCATGTACACAAGTATGTACACACGCACACACACTACGATCCTATGAGAACTCTGTCACTCTAAACTGGCTGAAACCCTTGGCTTCCAAACTCATGTTAGCCTTGAACAAAAGTGCTTCTTAATGAAGACATCCAAACAGATTTGCATCCTAGATAAGGGGTTGTGTTCATTTCATTGGCAGGTCCTTTGAAATTAAATTGAATCCATGTCCTGTGGTGATTTAATATAATTTTAATATATAATTTTACATTTTATATAAATATTGCCAAATCATCTGAGAGCACTTCAATATTGACCCTGTTAAACTGGAAATGAATGTCCTTTCCTATCGTAGTTTAGCAAAGCACACCGGCTGTGTGGAAAATGTATGATGGGCAGAATAACAGACGATCCACACCTTGACAGTGACAATTTTCAGGTTGTGAAGACAGATAATTACCCCACACTGAATAGCATAATTAACTATAATGATCTGGTCTTGGAAGACTGAAAAATAATAAAACCATCAAAATAATTTAAGCACCATTTTCACATGAAATGCTTTATTAATAGAGCCACACTTATAACAGCTGAGGGCTTATTCTTGGATTGTCTTTCTGTGATACCATTCCTGGTGCCAAATCTTGAAAAGGCTTACAGTAACAAACAAAACAGAAATTTTGAGGTGGTTGTTCTTGTAATGCCGACCACAGCAATTTGTGTGAACTCAAAATTAAATTTAAATCACCATTAACAACTAAAGACACATACTTTCAAATACTTCTACAGGGAAAAAGAGGGGAAGAAGGGTTATGACCCTTCTTAGATGCAGGGATTTTACAGGAATTACCAGCAGTACCTACAGCAAACTAAAAATATAGAGAATAGATATGGTATAAGAGAGTAGCAGAACCATACAGAGGGAAAATATTGAAACTAAATGCTCAAATACAAATAATTCATACCATCTGCTGCACTGCAAAGACACAAAGATTCAGTTATTATGTAGAGCACAACCCACCTTAAAAGACATAATTTGATCAAATGACAACATATAGAAAAAAGTAATATATTAAAGTGGTCAAATAAATGAAACTACTGCATGTAAAACACAATTAAGGACTGCTTTCTTTTTGTGTATTCAAACATGGGCACTGATGCAGATTTAACTGCAAAATCCAATACGGGTCTAACATCTGACTGTTCACTTCTACACTTGTGTATTTTTAATATTAGCTTCAATACCATTAAAGAGGTTCATTTGCTCGCAGTAACAGTGGGAGTTTAAGCAAAGAAAGGTGAATGACAGGCATAAGATTTGAGTTAATTAGTGTGGAGCTGTGTGATTTTGCTTCGTCTGCTCTGTGAAATGATGTTTCAGCCAGAATCTTTGAATGCAGACAAAAATCACCAGCTGCTTTTGTACACAATCCAGTCTGTATGTGCACCGCTGCTCATCCACTTCAAATACACACACCTCTCCAAACATGCACCTTTTATGTGTCAGAGTGCGTCTGCTTCTTATCTCCTGGTCCACACTGCATTAAGGTATGCTGCTCCTCTGCCACACTATCATTCTGTTATCACTGCAGCTACAGGGGGTCTCTTAGCAAAAAAAAAGCCTCACTTTCTTGCAGTTTCAGCCAACAGGCACCACCTCCTGTGCTGCTGCAGCATCTCCTCCCCTTGCTACTTGCTTTTGCCAAAACCACAGTTAACCAAGCCAAGCAGGGCTGATGTAAGAGTGTTAAGATGTGCTTGCCAATAGCTGAAACAGCTGGAAGGAGAAGCTTAATGGGAGGGAAAACACAAGCACTGAATTAACCTACTGAACCGTATACAACTCAAACAGGAATAAACTCACTGGAGAAAGGATAGTGGACAGATAAACACACAGTTAACACAAACAAGATAACAAAATAGCCCGGTAATCATCACGCCCAACAAAACCATGTCAGATTTTCCTCCCAGTGGGAAATAAGAGACTCCCAGCAGGCACAAAAAATTTAATTAAATGTTATTATCATGTGAACTTTGGATGGATCCTGTCTGCTAATGTGAGATGCTAATTTGCTCTGCCTGATAAAATTATGCCACAGGTAGCTGCAAAACAGAACAACAAAGCTAAAATACAGGAGAAATGAAAAGAATGTTGTAAGTGGTGGTCATGAAATCGACAGCAACATCTGTTTTAGAAGCGTAGCCCTGATACACCGGACAATCCAAAATTCATGTTGGTGTCAATATGAGGAGGATGTGCAGTTCACAGAACGTGGAGAAAAATTCAAAGACAGACACATAGCGAGAGAGAGGAGCTGGGATTTTCCTGTTGTGATTGACCGCAATAAAGGATACCAGATTGTTTTTCCTAGATCACAACCCCGATTGGCCGTCTACTGTGGTTTCCAAGGTAATCAAGGATGTATTTCCTCAAAAGATTAACCATTTGCAGACTTTACAAAAAAAAGCAATCATGTCCCCACCCCATCTTAACACCATTAGCTACAAACTTTGATAAAGCCCTTTCTGCAGACCGAAGCATCTGTGTCAACAGTCACTATGGGTCCTCAGGTTAACTCCCATTACTGAGACAGAGAGACCGGGCGTGTGCAGACAGACGTGGAAAGAGAAAATTACCAACAAGAGACAGACAAGGAGGGCAGACAGCAAGTCTCTTCTCCCCTCTCTTCCTGGATAAATATTTGATCAGTGGAACTCTGATGGGTATTGATTAGTGCCCTTATCTGCTCTTTATCGATCTACTGACTGTAATCACTGTTTAGATGAACACACAAACCCACACATACATCCGCTACCTCTGAATGCCAAATTAAACTGAAAGGTCAACAGCTTAAAGCATTTCGCTACACTGAAGAGTTTTCCAATGAGATGACAGTGAGATTGTAAAGCATAGAGATAAAGCCAACGATCTAAATTCGTGTGTTTGTGTATACATGCCCTGTGGTGTGTAGAAGAAGCAATATTAGGTTACAGAGCATTCCCATTCTTATGGTATCCTACGCCCCCTTAGAGTCCTGTTAACAGCAAAGATTACATTACTGCAATGTCCTTGAGCCTATGTTGGGTGAACCCTGCTGTAGTGATTACACCAGCTCGCTGTCTTCAGAAACGATGGGAATTACCTAGACAGCAAAGATGTGTGGGTGTTAGCAAGAAAAGAGAGCCTTGCTTGTTTTATCTTAGTGTGGTACAACTGTGATAACACATTATCTTGACAGTACTGTAAAAAGAAATACAGTAACAAATATATATATATATATGTTAGAATACTCACCACTGAACTTATTTCTTTCCTTACAAGAATAAAATGAGGTAGTGAGAGATGAATGGGGTGAAGCAGATGAAACAGAGAAGCAAAGTGATGACATAGAGGTCTACTGTACTCTCTGGAGTTGTGTTGTGTGAATGTGGTGGGGGTCAGTGATCCATTTTTTCCTCTCAGCTACACCTCCAATGTAATCTTTGTAGCGTGAATTCAAACAACGGTAATCCCCACCAAAACCCCTACAAGATCTAAACTCTTTCACTAATCCTGGTGACATTTGTGATCTGTCAAAAGCATGATGCTTCCACAAATCCACAGCACCTCCAATCCACATGACAGCTAATTAAATAATGTTAAAACCATGTCTAAAATACTGAGAAGTTAGCTTTCTTACAGGTTACTGCAACAAATTAATTATGCCAAGACAGCCGAGTCAAATCCATGTATGAATCGGTGAAAGGCAAACACATCATACTTGATTTTATTTGATTAAATTGATTGGATATGACAGAAGGTAATATGTCCAAGTGGGGGAAGATAAAATTAAAGGTAATTTAATTCCCAGGATGCAGTTATGGTGTGCCGTCATTATGGGCAAAACTGCCTTAAGATGCTCCGAGCAATATTCACTCCTACCATCAAGCTACATAAAATCCTCAAGGAAACCATCAGTCGCAGAGATGCAATAAATGGCAATCACGCCCACAGCTCGATTCCTCTAAGCCAAACCTTATTAGAAAAATTTATTTTGCTGCATTTTGAATGGAATGTTTATATACTGATAAATAAACTAGAATCAACCACTGGGGCAACTTGATGATGATCAATGTCATAAAGTTTGGAAATCTGATCATTTATGCGCATGCACCTCTGTGAACTTAAATGACCTATAGCTTACCCGAGACACCCTTTTCTGTCCAAAATTTCAATTTCAAATTTGATCATGGCAGGATAAATACTGATAACGACTGAACTGACTGACTTGCTAACAGTGACCAGGATCGCATAAACTATTGTCAGATAAAGAGATCCTTTCAGCCTCTAATACTAAACAAGTGTTATAACTTTTAATGTGTTAATTATATATTTGAAAAATCAGAGCAGATGACCCTTTATAAAACTACAAACCCTCAGATTTATTTCTATCTTTGGCATGTGTACAAACATTACTGGCCCCATCAGTGCCTCATTTATTGACTAAGTGCTCCTGTCATCCTGCCAGGTTGGTCAGGGCAGCAGTGGAGCATAGCAGTACAAGTTCCCCCACATTTAGATTCTTTATGTGGCAACAGCAGTAGCAGCAGCAATAGCAGCACTGGCACTATGGCACCTCATTATGTCTTCACATGTGCAGCTGTCTGAGAGGTGCTACTCCACAAACGCTTAGCTTGAATATTTATGTCGAGGGCTGCAACAATAACAGCTTCTACAGTGAGCTTGTTAGTTGGGATAAACACAAGAAAGGATGGGCTGAGGTGGCTGGTTAGCACCAACTGAACTCCAAATAAGACTGTGAGGTTTGTCCAAGTAAACTGTTCAAAGGTGGGATTTGTCTTTCCGAGGGATAAAATAACAAAAAAATTCATTAAAAAAACCCTGAAAGTTAGTCACCAGACACATCGGGGCAGGTTGCACCAATTAAAATATATGTGTGGTAAACAACGACAGTAGCAAATATGATTCCAATTGTGAAGCACAGTGAACTTCAAACATGTCCATACCAGTAAAGAAGTGATCATAAGTATAAATGTTATCTTTATGTAGCACATTTTGTTCTACAGTAAGTGACACTACAGAAGTCTTGTGCTTGCTCTACCTGCCCGTCTCAAAATATTGCCTGTGGGTCTTTAATCTGATACTGTTCAGCACAGACCGATTAATGGACAGAGTTGTTTTACAGCATAGGCTATTAAAAAGTAGCTTTGTTTAGCAGCTAAATGCTGGACTCTGAGTCAGACGGACAGAGTAAATATATCATTAATGATGCTGTAAAACAAAACGTTGCATGAAACTGGCAGGATGAAAATCAGACAAAGTCCAAAGAAAGTAAATAATCCAAAATCTGGCAAAAAGAATGTGGTCAAGAAACAGAAAGAAATCCACTGGCAAAAGCTGCAAGAGCTGAGAACACAGGAGACAAACACAGGTGGGTAAACAGACCAAAAGAGATGCAAAGCCAAAACCATGGCAGCATAATCATCAGCCTAAATCAGACTTTCATTAGTCAGTGTTGTTGAAGCAAGGATGACGCTGGCATTTTAATCAATTTAACATTTTAAGAACTAATCAAAGGTTAGCACTCTAATCACTCATCAGTCTCTATATAGCTCTCTAGTCACACTTCAGAAGCACACTCAATTATGCTGTAAAAGAAAGTCAGATTTCCTAGCAAACATTCGATAATTGTCTTTGTATAAAGCAAGAGCCTTTGATGTCTGCATTCTCCCCTAATCTCTTTTTGCTCAATACATGTTGGTGATGGCTAAGTAGAGCCAGGTGTGGGTGATCAAGTGTCCTTTTCTGGGTGCTTGATTCCAGGCAGGAGGGCACACTATGGTCTCAGCAGCTGTGTATACACCGTACCAGGATCAATAACAGCAGAGAGCCTGTATTGATTATGTCAGTAAGTGATACTAGAATGGGGGTAGTTGTAGGAGACGGGGGTGGAGGTAGGTGGCCTAGATTAAGGTAACAGAGATACAGCCTTATGGAGATTCTGGTGTGTAGGCGATGTTACTAGTTGGCAAACCAATTTTCTTGCATGTTCTGCTCTGTCACAGAGGGCTGAATGCTAACAAATGTTTACCAAATAAAGCCCAATATAAGTGGGTGGATGGATGGATTAGTCATTACAGATTGACTACTGAATTCATAGACTTCCATCAACCTTCTCTAACTCAATAGACTCATCTTAAGGAAGACCTTGGACTGTATAAACACAAGCCACAAATCTCATGAAAAATTATAGCAAGAGTTTGGGCATTTTAGATTATGAAGACTTTGTAAAGAGCTTTACTGACTTTAGGATCTGTACATCACAACAGAATAATGAAGCAGATCTCTGTAGATCTGTTTACCACACAGCGATGCATCTGTATATATGTAGCACATCTGTATATTTGTTCATAGTACATCTGTATATCTGCCTGTCTGTATAGCAATATACTTTCACCTTTTATCCTAACCTTATCTGTATATAATCTTCTCTTATTGTACTTACTGCTCTTACACTTCAGATCTGATGCAAACCGTATTTCAGTACCCTGTATTTATACAAAGCTGAATGCTAATCCTAAGTAATCAAACTGCTGATCATTGTTTGATTATCCAACAGTCATAAAAAAAAAGAAAAAAATCGTAACTTATGCGAACATATTCTTCCATGCCATCCTTTGCTCTTCACCTGCTTCTCTTGGGTAATAAATTTCAACTTGATTTACATTTATATACCCCAGAAATGAATCCAGTGGGCACTTTGCTTGCCTCAGTGTATTAAACTCATTTTCCTCTCAATCCATCAGATTTTCAAGCCAGCATTTAACTTTAGTCAAAATGTTATCCAAATGTACAATAACACACAATTATCTCTTTCCAGCATGCCAGGTTTGGACACAATAAAAAAAATAAAAGACCCTCAACTGTGACATGACACACACACACACACACACACACACACACACACACACACATATATATATATATATATATATATATATATATATATATATATATATATATATATATATATATATATATATATACATACATACATACATACATACATACATATGTATGTATGTATATATATATATACATACATACATACGTATGTATGTATATATATATATACATACATACATACATACGTATGTATATATATATATATATACATACGTATGTATATATATATATATACATACGTATGTATATATATATATACATACATACATACGTATGTATATACATACATACGTACGTACATACATATGTATATAAAAACACCCAGCACGCCCCTGCGGGCGGTTTATCCTTCAAGCTCGGGTCCTCTACCAGAGGCCTGGGAGCTTGAGGGTCCTGCGCAGTATCTTAGCTGTTCCCAGGACTGCGCTCTTCTGGACAGAGATTTCCGATGTTGTTCCCGGGATCTGCTGGAGCCACTCGCCTAGCTTGGGAGTCACCGCACCTAGTGCTCCGATTACCACGGGGACCACCGTTACCTTCACCCTCCACATCCTCTCGAGCTCTTCTCTGAGCCCTTGGTATTTCTCCAGCTTCTCGTGTTCCTTCTTCCTGATATTGCTGTCATTCGGAACCGCTACATCGATCACTACGGCCGCCTTCTTCTGTTTGTCTACCACCACTATGTCCGGTTGGTTAGCCACCACCATTTTGTCCGTCTGTATCTGGAAGTCCCACAGGATCTTAGCTCGGTCATTCTCCACCACCCTTGGGGGCATCTCCCATTTTGACCTCGGGACTTCCAGGTTATACTCGGCACAGATGTTCCTGTACACTATGCCGGCCACTTGGTTATGGCGTTCCATGTATGCCTTGCCTGCTAGCATCTTGCACCCTGCTGTTATGTGCTGGATTGTCTCTGGGGCATCTTTACACAGCCTGCACCTGGGGTCTTGCCTGGTGTGATAGACCCCAGCCTCTATGGATCTTGTGCTCAGAGCTTGTTCTTGTGCTGCCATGATTAGTGCCTCTGTGCTGTCTTTCAGTCCAGCTTTGTCCAGCCACTGGTAGGATTTCTGGATATCAGCCACCTCCTCTATCTGCCGGTGGTACATACCGTGCAGGGGCCTGTCCTTCCATGATGGTTCCTCGTCTCCCTCCTCTTTCTTGGGTTTCTGCTGCCTGAGGTATTCACTGAGCACTCGGTCAGTTGGGGCCATCTTCCCAATGTATTCTTGGATGTTCGTTGTCTCATCCTGGACTGTGGTGCTGACACTCACCAGTCCCCGGCCCCCTTCCTTCCGCTTATCGTACAGCCTCAGGGTGCTGGACTTGGGGTGAAACCCTCCATGCATGGTAAGGAGCTTTCTTGTCTTTATGTCAGTGGTTTCTATCTCCTCCTTTGGCCAGCTTATTACCCCAGCAGGGTATCTGATCACGGGCAGGGCGTATGTGTTGATGGCCCGGATCTTGTTCTTACCATTCAGCTGACTCCTCAGGACTTGCCTGACCCTCTGCAGGTACTTGGTGGTTGCAGCCTTTCTAGCGGCCTCTTCATGGTTCCCATTTGCCTGCGGGATCCCCAGGTACTTGTAACTGTCCTCTATGTCTGCAATGTTGCCTTCTGGTAGTTCAATCCCCTCAGTTCTGACTACCTTCCCTCTCTTTGTTACCATCCGACTACACTTCTCCAGTCCGAACGACATTCCAATGTCATTGCTGTATAGCCTGGTAGTGTGGATCAGTGAATCGATGTCTCGTTCACTCTTGGCATACAGCTTGATGTCATCCATGTACAGGAGGTGGCTGACAACTGCTCCGTTCCGTAGTCGGTATCCGTAGCCAGTCTTGTTAATGATCTCACTGAGGGGGTTCAGGCCTATGCAGAACAGCAGTGGGGACAGAGCATCTCCTTGGTAGATCCCGCACTTGATGGTAACTTGTGCTATGGGCTTGGAGTTGGCCTCTAGTGTTGTACGCC